>NC_088641.1:11736126-12036126 GCF_036013475.1 Columba livia | reverse complement strand
ATGTCCATCTGTGCTTATCAATAAGTTTGCATTCCATTGCTATGTTTACCAAAACATGTGTCTGGTTCTCCAGGAAAATGCAGTTAATATGAAGGCTTTAGCTGACAGGCAAATTCACTGAAAGAGATACTTGTTTTTAACAAAACCAGGGCATTCCACCCCTTATAATATGCCATTCACTGAATGCTTAAACCTTATCAATACAATCTATCAATATAATCACTACTATATATATATATATATACATATATACACAGGAGTAATTAATTTTAATCAGTGGACCATCCTTTGAAAAGTTCATTAAGTTCATTTTGTCATGACAGTCTCCCAGGGCAGGAAAAATGGTACAAGTGCATCTCATGACCACTGTTTGTGGGTTAAAGATATCAACTTCGAAGAAGTTGTCAGGCGCCACTCGAAGAAGCTAGCTCTGGTTTCATCATCATTGTCTTGATCTGGAAGACACTTATTAAACACTGTTAGTACGGCAATTCACATCATGCAGTCCAGTATTGAATATTTTCACGTAAACTCAAATCCCCTTGAGGTACACACCGAACTTCTCCATCCTTAAGCATCACCCACCAGGTGCTGCCAGGTCCCTAGGCAAAAACAATCCCACGAATGTGCTTGCCTTTGCCTGAGGCAGGAGTAACCCAGACTGCCTTTCCTAACATATTTTTCATGTGTACTACAGGGACTTTATCTCCTTCTACAGTCCATAGAATTTCTGATTGGGCAGGCCCGGCTCGATTGGTTGATCCCCTGGTGTTGACCAACCAAGTGGCTTTTGCTAAATGTGAATCCCAGTTTTTAAAGGTTCCACCACCAAGTGCCTTTAGTGTAGTTTTTAGCAAACCATTGTACCTTTCAATTTTCCCAGAGGCTGGTGCATGATATGGAATATGATACACCCACTCAATACCATGTTCTTTGGCCCAATTGTCTATAAGACTGTTTTTGAAATGAGTACCATTGTCTGATTCAATTCTTTCTGGCGTACCGTGTCGCCAAAGGACTTGCTTTTCAAGGCCCAAGATAGTATTTCGGGCTGTAGCATGAGGTACGGCATATGTTTCCAACCATCCAGTGGTTGCTTCCACCATTGTAAGTACATAACGCTTACCTTGACGTGTTTGTGGAAGTGTAATATAATCAATCTGCCAAGCTTCTCCATACTTATACTTTAACCATCGCCCCCCATACCATACAGGCTTTAACCGTTTTGCTTGTTTGATTTCGGCGCAAGTCTCACATTCATGAATAACCTGTGAAATAGTGTCCATCGTTAAATCCACCCCTCGATCACGAGCCCATTTGTATGTTGCATCTCTACCTTGATGCCCTGAAGCATCATGAGCCCATCGGGCTAGGAAAAGTTCACCTTTATGTTGCCAGTGCAAGTCCACCTCAGCTACTTGAATCTTAGCAGCTTGATCTGCTTGTTGGTTGTTCAGATGTTCCTCGGTGGCTCGACTTTTAGGCACATGAGCATCTACATGCCGAACTTTCACAGGCAGGCTCTCTAGCCGAGCAGCAATGTCTTGCCACAGTGTGGCAGCCCAAATGGGTTTACCTCTGCGCTGCCAGTTGCTTTTCTTCCATTGCTGTAGCCACCCCCACAAGGCATTTGCTACCATCCATGAGTCAGTATAGAGATAAAGTACTGGCCACTTCTCTCGTTCAGCAATGTCCAAAGCCAGCTGGATGGCTTTCACTTCTGCAAATTGACTAGATTCACCTTGTCCTTCAGTGGCTTCTGTAACTTGTCGTGTGGGACTCCACACAGCAGCTTTCCACCTTCGATGTTTGCCTACAAGACGACAGGATCCATCTGTGAACAGTGCATACTGCTTATCAGTCTCTGAAAGAGTATTATACGGTGGTGCTTCTTCAGCACGTTTTACTTCCTCCTCATCTGGGGACATCCCAAAGTCTTTGCTTTCTGGCCAGTCTGTAATCACTTCTAAGATCCCTGGGCGACTGGGATTTCCAATTCGAGCTCGTTGCGTGATCAATGCAATCCATTTACTCCACGTAACTTCGGTTGCATGATGTGGAGAGGGAACCGTCCCTATGAACATCCAGCTCAGCACCGGCAGTCGAGGTGCCAGGAGGAGCTGTGCTTCAGTACCGATCACTTCTGAAGCAGCTCGAACTCCTTCATATGCTGCTAGTATCTCTTTTTCAGTTGGAGTATAGTTGGCTTCAGATCCTTTGTATCCTCGACTCCAAAAACCTAAGGGTCGACCTCGGGTTTCTCCTGGTGCTTTCTGCCAGAGGCTCCAGGTAAGTCCATTATCTCCGGCTGCGGTGTAGAGCACATTTTTAACATCTAGTCCAGTCCGAACTGGTCCAAGGGCCACCGCATGAGTTATCTCACGCTTAATTTGTTCAAAGGCTTGTCGTTGTTCAGGGCCCCACTCAAATTGGTTCTTTTTACGAGTCACTCGATAGAGAGGGCTCACAATCTGGCTGTAGTCAGGAATATGCATTCTCCAAAAACCTACAACGCCCAAGAAAGTCTGTGTCTCCTTTTTATTAGTAGGTGGAGAAATTACTGCAATTTTGTTCATCACATCCATTGGGATCTGACGATGGCCATCTTGCCATTTTATTCCTAAAAACTGTATCTCTCGTGCAGGTCCCTTGACCTTGCTTCGTTTTATGGCAAAACCAGCATCCAAAAGAATCTGAATTATTCTCTCACCTTTCTCGAAGACTTCTTTCACTGTGTCGCCCCATACGATGATGTCATCAATATATTGCAAGTGTTCTGGAGCTTTACCTTGCTCCAGTGTGGTCTGGATCAGTCCATGGCAGATGGTAGGACTGTGTTTCCACCCCTGGGGCAAGCGATTCCACGTGTACTGGATGCCTCTCCAGGTGAAAGCAAACTGCGGCCTGCACTCTGCTGCTACAGGAATAGAGAAAAATGCATTAGCAATGTCAATTGTAGCATACCACTTAGCTGCCTTTGACTCCAGTTCAAATTGCAGTTCTAGCATGTCCGGCACAGCAGCACTCAGTGGTGGTGTAACTTCATTCAGGCCACGATAGTCTACAGTTAGTCTCCACTCGTCACTAGACTTACGCACTGGCCAGATTGGGCTGTTAAAAGGTGAGTGAGTCTTACTGATCACACCCTGGCTTTCCAATTGACGGATGAACTTCTGGATAGGAATCAAAGAGTCTCGGTTGGTGCGATATTGCCGACGATGCACTGTCGTGGTAGCAGTTGGCACCTGCTGATCGTCCACCATCAGCAGTCCTACAACAGAAGGATCATCTGAAAGACCAGGCAAATCAGACAGCTGTTCAATTTTCTCAGTGTCCACAGCTGCTATACCAAATGCCCACCTATACCCTTTTGGGTCCTTAAAATACCCTCTCCTGAGGTAGTCTATGCCAAGGATGCACGGAGCATCTGGACCAGTCACAATGGGATGCTTTTGCCAGTTTTTTCCAGTTAGGCTCATTTCAGCCTCTACAACAGTCAGTTCCTGGGATCCCCCAGTCACTCCAACAATATTGATGGATTGCGTTCCTTTATAATTAGAAGGAATTATTGTGCACTGTGCACCAGTGTCCACTAAAGCTTTGTACTCCTGGGGGTGTGTTGTACCAGGCCATAGTATTTGTACAGTCCAATATACTCTGTTATCCCTTTCCTCCACCTGGTTGGAGGCAGGGCACCTCTAATTTCTGTTTTGCACAGTCTCTGGGTGTGAATTAGAGGTTCCTTCGAGAGCATCAGAATCTCTTCTGCTCCTTTTATAAACTGGAGCAGCCACCTTCCTAGGAGTTTTTCCTTTTAGCTCACGTACTCGTTCCTGAAGTTCTGAGGTAGGTCTTCCATGCCACTTATTCATGTTTTCTCCCTGCTCATGTAGGAAGAACCACAGTGAACCTCTTTTTGTGGGCTGCCTCTGTCCTCTCTCTCGAGATTGGAAACGCCTTTTCCTAATAGCTGAAACATAGGTTTGTGCAGGTCGTGAATGGTATGTGTCTTCTCTGAGTTCTTTGATTTCTTGCAACAGCTTTTCAAACCGGTCATCAGATTTTTCACACAGTTTCTCTACAGCAGAGACACAAGCCCGTAGAGAACCAGCAAGGCTGTCCTCAAAGTCCCGGAGCTGCTCAATCACTTCATTAATCTCTTGTAGACCTCTAGTTGACCAGACCATTCCTGCCAATGACTTAGCATATGCAGGGGGTGCACTTTGTACAAATCTGCGCCACAGAGATCGTGTACAATTGATTCTATCTGGGTCTGTCCCCTCTTGGTTGTCTGATCCAAAATAGATGATCTCTCGCACAGCTAATTCTCTCAGGAACTGAATACCTCTCTCCATAGTATTCCATTTCCCTAACTTGGATATACAATCTTCCTTGTAGGGAAATCTTACTTTCATAGCTGCCAGGAGTCGGGACCAGAGACTAGTGGCATTAGACTCTCTTGAAATTGCCCTATCAATGGTGGAATCTCTTGACAGAGATCCCAGCTGCCTGGCTTCACCACCTTCCAATTCAATTGTTTCTGCCCCATTGTCCCAGCATCGGAGCAGCCAGGTTAAAATATTCTCGCCTTCACGACAACTAAAGTCTTTTCTCATATCTCTCAGCTCACCTGGAGAAAAGGACCGAGTAGTGGTCACTTCATCTCCTCCCTGTCCTGATGATGCACCTTGGGTTGATGTTGGCCCTGTGCCATCATCTGCTGCACGGGTAGTCTTTCTAGTGACTTTCTTACAACCAGCAACTGATGCTGATATGGGTTTACCATCATTTGATTTATTTCCAGAGTCGGAATGACTGTCACAGTGGTTACAGCAGCAACAGTGCCCAGTGTGTGAAGAAGGGGGGGCTGCCTTGTTAGCCTTTGAGGCTGGAGAAGTAATGTTATCTGCAGCGACCTTGGCAGAGGAACTCTGCGGAGGAGCTGTAGCTTCAGCCTGCGAAGCCGCCATTGGGGGGGCAGTGGCTGCAGCGGCAGCTTTCGCTGTTTTGCTCTTTCTCGAGCGGCCAGGAGTGCTTTTTGCTAAAGCTTCCGAAGATGCACCGCAAATCTCAGGACAACAAAGAGACGCAAACCTCCTGTTGAACGCCATTTCTCTTAACAGAAGCACAAACTGACACACATTCAGCAAACCAGATAACACCATCACAGTTCTATCAAAACTCCAAGGATATTCAAAGCTCTCTAAAACATTTGCAAACTGTCCTAGCGAAAAAACGAAAGTATTTTTAGTCAGCCTTTCTAAAGATTCGCTCGACCAATTAGCAAACACAGAGCTGTACTGCTCTTTAATCTCTCCTGGAGGCTTTTCAAGGTAAAGCAGAAGCGAGTAGAAATTCATTAGTGGCTGCAGTATAATGAAATAAACCAGTGACAAACCGCACAGTCTCATCATGACCATTGTCCAGTTCCTTGTTGTTATATAATGAATACTTCGATTTAAAAAGAAAGCCCAACACAGATATGGAATCAGTGAGCACAATGTAGAAAATAACTGATACAACTTATGCCATAACATCTTTAAATCAGTGTAATTCACTTTGCCTTAATACAACTAAATAATATCCAAAGCAAATAAACGCACAAGTATCACAACTCTATGAGTTGGCACCGTGCCAAGAAAACTGAAAGGTACGTCAGAGCAGTGGAAAAGCCAAAAAATCTTCAAATTTACCCCTTTCTCTTGCCCCACGTTGGGCGCCAATTATCTGTAAAGGGTTAAGATTGCGGGGTGACAATAAAACCCTGGCAGATATATTGTTAACCCCCTCTCCCCCCCCACACTTCCCCCTCCCTCTTCCCCCTTTTCACTAAGGAAAGGCAACTGGGAGGAAAAGAAGCACAGAGTGAAGAGAGTTGGAAAAAATTAAAGATGTTTTACTGATGCTACTAATAAGAATAGAGAAAATAATACAAAATATACAAAACCAATCTTGAAAGTCTCAGCAACTGCAGAGCCGGCACCCGAAGTCCTGGATTAGACTCTGCAGCCAATCGGAGCTGGATTCAGTCTCTCACTAGGCCTCAGTTCGCAGGGACGACTAGCAAGGTCCTCTCCTAATGTCGGCCATAAGCAGAAGGGAAAAGGGAAAAGCACACGAGATCCTCGTGATCGCCCACTTATATATGAAGTATTCACGTGAATGGAATGTTATACCCAGTTGGTCAGTTTCTTGGTCTCTTTCTTCTCGTCGCCCCTCTCGCGAGATGTCCATCTGTGCTTATCAATAAGTTTGCATTCCATTGCTATGTTTACCAAAACATGTGTCTGGTTCTCCAGGAAAATGCAGTTAATATGAAGGCTTTAGCTGACAGGCAAATTCACTGAAAGAGATACTTGTTTTGAACAAAACCAGGACATCAACACAAAGTAATTCAGGCACCAGACCTAATAAATAACACTCAATACCACAATTAGGACAGTTTACAACATAGATTGGTTCACAACACTCACACTCCTTACAAGTTAAAGCCACAGCAGTTTCTACTGTATCTCTAGGCATTAAAGTGCATAACCAAAACCAAGGTGTATCTAAGAATTAAACAAAACTACAGTATGCTTTACAGCTATATACAGAGCCGGATTTACACCACAACAAAGTAATGGAATAACCACTACCAAAAATTGTCCACACAAACAAATCCACAGTAACTACAGGATACCTTTAAGGTGCTAGCAACCCGGTTTACGCTGATGTGATCTTGAGTATTCACCACAAACATTTTAAGGCTATCAGGTAGACCACTAATGAGAGGGGTTAGACGTGCTGGGTCAGTGGGGGCCAGCATCAGAGATTTCCTGAGCTCATCTTGTTCATATAGAGCTTGAACACACACTGCTTTCTGAACAGACGCTGCTAATTGGATCTTTCAATTGGACAGTTGATAGCTCTTTAGCACCTTTTGAGCTCCACTGTACCTGTCCTCAGCTATACACCTTGGTCAGTGTCACATCCCCCACACAGTCACATCCCCCCACCCTGGGACACAGTGATTCCTCACATTCCCCTGGTTGGGGGAGCAGAGGGGCGGGACCTTCAGTCAATAGACACGGTCCTCAGCCGAGGAGATGCCCAGGCCCAGAGAAACTTCTGGACCATGCTTGTAATGACCATGGCCAGATGTGACCAAGCTATAAAATGGAGCCCCTGCCTAAGACCCCTTTGGAGTGTTCTTCTTGGAACAGCGGGTCTGTGAACAGAGCCCTCCCTTTAGAGTGGGATGCCATCTAAGGAGGCTTCCCAGGATTGAGTGCCCTCACCTACTCCTTGATGAGTGATTTTCTTCTGGTTATATCATTGAGTGAGCCCTTGCCCACCTCAGGCAAGCAATTATTTCTTCTGGGTACTCTTGAGTGAAAGAGGCGACTTGTTTTTGTGAGTACGTGTATGCTGTGGATCATTATTCTTGTTTGGTCGTATGGTAATAATATCCTGAACTGGTATATTGAACCTGCAGTTTATTAAATGATACTGGAGTGATGAATAATTCTGGATAAACCCTGTTTCTTGTTAGTTCTCCACTAAGCAGTTCGGGTTAGAATAAAGCCTGTTTAGGGCTTCTCCCCTGCCTAAATTGATTTCTGGGGTGCCTCTGTGACAAGTATTTACACTTCTAGAAACTGTTCACTTTAAAAGGGGAATATGCTGGGTACCTGCACTCAGTTTAATGCCAATTCTTTTATTGTTAGTTTTATGTCTATAATTCTAGATGGCATGATCAATGTACACATGTATTACTATTAAGTTATTAAGTTATTAAGTTATTAAGTTATTTTTTAATTAATTTTGACAGAGAAGGTTTTTATCCTAATTCAATCAAGCAGTTAATCTTGTGTAATGTTAATCCATGGCTCAAGGGAGAACTTCCCAATGAAAGAAGAAAGTGCTGTTGTCTTTGCACAAAGGACTGGTAAGTCTTGCTGTGGTGCACTCTCTACATCCCTGTTCAGAAAAGATAGGAGCAGTAGGTCAGAGGAGTGAAAAGTCCATCTTGTTGGAGTAGAAAAAAATAATGTGGCTTGCTTAGCTAACAGAACAGAAGCTGAATATGGATCTCCAGGGTAAAGATCAGGTGGAAGCTCAGCTTTATAACTGACGAGCAGTGTAAAAGAAAATAGCTCAGCAGTAAAATGAATAAATTTAGGATGAGTACTTATAAAACTGGAAAATGAAATGGACTAAGATCTATCAGTTTAATTTTTTTTTTCTATTTATAGCAGCAGGAAATTAGACTTGACTTTAGAGGACCCTTCCAGCCCATGTCACATGTTTCAATTTATTTTGTTTTTTTTTTCCTACGGACAATCACAAATGATTTTGTAAAGATGATCCTAAATGACAGCAAATGCAATGTTTATAATTTGAGAGACTATGTTGATTGGAATACCGTTACAAAGATACCATATTATTCTTTTTTCCAATTACCCGTTATTGGATACTATCAGATTTTGGGCTAGGTAGATATTTGGTCTGACAGGTAGAGCTACTTTTGTTTTAATTCTTGTTTAATCTGAAAGCAACTTGAATTATACTTACTTGTGTAATTTTTATAGTCAACAGCTCAATGTCCAAGTAGAGACCAGTGATAAGTGATGTTCCTCAGGGGTCGGTATTGGGACTGGCACTGTTTAACATATTTGTTGTTAACATGGACAGTGAGATTGAGTGCACCCTCAGCAAGGTTGCCAATGACACCAAGCTGTGTGGTGTGGTCGATACCCTGGAGGGAAGGGATGCCATCTAGTGGAACCTTGACAGGCTTGAAAGGTGGGCCCATGTGAACCTCATGAAGGTCAACAAGGCCAAGTGCAAAGTCCTGCTGCACATGGGTCGGGGCAATCCAAAGCACAAATACAGGTAGGGTGGAGAATGGATTGAGAGCAGCCCTGAGGAGAAAGACTTGGGGGTGTTAGTTGATGAAAAGCTGAACATGACCCATCAATGTGTGCTTGCAGCCCAGAAAGCCAACCATATCCCGGGCTGCATCAAAGGAAGCATGGCCAGCAGGTCAAGGGAGGTGATTCTTCCCCTCTACTCTACTCTCATGAGATGCCATGTAGTACTGTGTTGTCCTGGTTTTGGCTAAAATAGGACTGTGGAGGGGGTGCTGTTAGATGGAGACTTGTTACTGAACCAGCCAGGAATTTCAAGGACAACTCAGAGGCAGTAAACAGGACCGGCTGTAAGAGAGAAGCAACTCCGCAATAACAAGGCCCCAGTGTGGTGTAAATCAACGGACCTATCAGCACGGACTTCAGCACGTGGACAGCTCGTGAACATAGATGATATCCAATTAGCGAATGCATGCTTGGAGCGTGGATGCGTGATCAGAGAATGGTTGCATATGTAAGGAGGCTTGTTTCTGTAATAAATGGCTTTGCGTGATTCACATTTAATCGGAATGCTGAGTCCTTAATTCACTCCAACACAGGACCAATGCTCTTTTAGTGAATTTTCCTTTCAGTTACATTTCTTCTAAGTAACTGCACTTTCCTCAAGTTGGCTACATGTTTTTAAGACAGTGACTGCTTCCAAGACTGATAACACCTGATGTTTATAGTTTTACTGATCTAACAGTAAGAATGTTTATACAAAAGAGGTCCATGCTTATGCTTATTTCTAGAGCAGCTGAGGTCATTGACAGATCTTTCTCCGATGTTCACAAGTGAGGCATAGTAAAAGGGTCATACTTGCAGGCAGGGAGGACAGAACAAGTGGCCAAAAATTGACCATTTGAGGTATTCCATGCCATATACGTCAAGCGCAGTTAAAAGCTGAGGGATCATAAGGGTCTCAATCTCTTTGTTCATTGTCAGCATCTGAAGAGGACCCTGCCTGTTGTTTTCCTACCTCCGATCCAATCGACGCATTCCTGAATCCAGTTCATGTCTACTGCTGAGTCCAGTCCAGGACTGCCTGGTGTCTACCCTGCAGCCACTGGCACAGTACCAACCCCCCAGGTATGCAATTCCATGATCACAGAATCACAGAATGTTAGGGATTGGAAGGGACCTCAAAAGATCATCTAGTCCAATCCCCCCAACAGAGCAGGAACACCTAGATGAGGTTACACAGGAATGTGTCCAGGCAGGTCTTGAATGTCTCCAGAGTAGGAGACTCCACAACCCCCCTGGGCAGCCTGTTCCAGTGTTCTGTCATCCTCACTGAGAAGAAGTTTTTTCTCAAATTTAAGTGGAACCTCTTGTGTTCCAATTTGAACCCATTAACCCTTGTCCTACCATTGGTTGCCACCAAGAAGAGCCTGGCTCCATCCTCGTGACACTCACCCTTTATATATTTGTAAACATTAATAAGGTCACCCCTCAGTCTCCTTTTCTCCAAGCTAAAGAGACCCAGCTCCCTCAGCCTTTCCTCATAAGGGAGATGCTCCACTCCTTTAATCATCTTCATGGCTCTGCGCTGTACTCTCTCCAACCGTTCCCTGTCCTTCTTGAACTGAGGGGCCCAGAACTGGACACAATATTCCAGATGGGGTCTCACCAGGGCGGAGTAGAGGGGAAAGAGAATCTCTCTAGACCTACTAACCACACCCCTTCTAATACACCCCAGGATGCCATTGGGCTTCTTGGCCACAAGGGCACAGTGCTGGCTCATGGTCATTCTGCTGTACACCAGGACCCGCAGGTCCCTTTCCCCTACACTGCTCTCTAATAGGCCATTCCCCAACTTATACTGGAACCTGGGGTTGTTCCTACCCAGATGCAAAACGCTACACTTCCCCTTGTTATATTTAATTAAATTTTTCCCTACCCAACTCTCCAGCCTGTCCAGGTCCTGGTGGATGGCAGCACAGCCTTCTGGCATGTCAGCCACTCCTCCCAGCTTGGTGTCATCAGCAAACTTGCTGATAGTACACTGTCCTGGTTTTGTTAAAAACAAGTTTCTCTTTCAGTGAATTTTGCCTGTCAGCTAAAGCCTTCATATTAGCTGTATTTTCCTGGAGAACCAGACACATGTTTTAGTAAACCTAGCAATGGAATGCAAACTTATTGATAAGCATGGATAGACATCTCGCGAGAGGGGCAACGAGAAACCAGTGACCAAGAAACTGACCAACTGTGTATAACATTCCATTCACGTGAACACTTCATATAAAAGTGGGAGATCACGAGGATCTCGTCCCTTTTCCCTTTTTGCCTTTGCTTTTTCCCTTCTGCTTATGGCCGACATTAGGAGAGGACCTTGCTAGTCGTCCCTGCGAACTGAGGCCTAGTGAGAGACTGAATCCAGCTCCGGTTGGCTGCAGAGTCTAATCCAGGACTTTGGTTGCCGGCTCTGCAGTTGCTGAGACTTTCAAGATTGGTTTTGTATATTTTGTATTATTTTCTCTATTCTTATTAGTAGCATTAGTAAAACATTGTTAATTTTTCCAACTTTCTTCTCCCTGTCCTTCTTTCCCTCCCGATCGCCTGTCCTGAGTGGGAAGGTGTCGGGGATTGGCTCAAGGAGCACAGACATGAATCCACCAAGCAACTGTACGAGCAGAGCCCATTTTAGTTGACATAAGTAGGCCTTAGTTAGCTTGTCTATTAGGCCGTGGGAAAGGGGGGAACGGAAAAGTACTAACTAAGGCAGGATCAGGATATTTTTGAAGAGATAAGAGTCAGAAGAATGCGGGATGCGCATAGCTAGCTAAACCCAAGTAGGTGGAGTAAGTAAATGTGCTTAGCCTATTAGATAGAGACAAGTATGCATAATTATGGTATTTGGTATAAATGCACGCTATCTCGGGCAATAAAGTTGAAGTATGCTTTATCACTCATATTGAGTCGGCTGCATTTCTTCCTCCGTCCGCTCGGGTCTGGAACTCTGATGGGATTTCTTCCCGCAATTGGCGCCCGAACAGGGGACCTGAAGCGGCGGATAGAAGCAAAAGGCGCCGGGAGAGCAGCGACCGGCGGGCAAGAGCGACCGAACACTGTGCTGCGGTGTGTCGACTCCGAAGACTGAACCGACTGAAGTTCGCCAGTGCTGGGCTACAGGAAACAAGGGCTGCAAGAGGTCTCTTAATTTAGCAAGAGGTACCGTACTATAGTGATGAATAACGGAGAAATGGATTAAAATGATGAATAACGGAGAAACGGATTAAAATGATGAATAACAGAGAAATGGATTTAGAAGTAGCCCTAGATTTATTACAAAGCTTTTTAGAAAAGCGGGGGGTTGATTATAGTTGCGTTAAACAGCTAGCTGGTCTAGTAGCAACGGGGAAAACTAAGGGGTGTTTTCAGGATCCTGATTTATTGTTTGATGAAGGAGAGTGGAGGAAATTGGGGGATGTGTTGTGGGATATGGTCATAGACGAGGATAAAACAGCTAAGAAACTGATGAAACCGTGGAGGGAAGTAATTAATAATATTAAGCGTCATAAAGTGGAAAAGAATTTAGCCGCGGTAGTTTCACAGAAACTCGGCAAAATGGAGCCTTCCGCTCCACCGATGGAAACGGGCATATCTGCGTTATCAGCGAAGAACCTTAAAAGACTATTAACTTGGTGCAGAGGCAATAGGTATCCTGCTGACCTGTCAGGAGTTTTTCAAATAGAGACTTGGAAAAAGATGGGAACTGTGTTGTGGAAGGCAATTAGTCACCGCGAAAGATATATTCTCGGCCTTGTAACCATCTGGAAACTGATAAATACTACAGTGAAGCAATTAAAACCTGAAAAGACTGTTACGAGCATTAGTGACTCAAAACTTGAACTTTGGGACAGTATAGAGCAGAAATTATGGGATAAAGTCAGCAATGGAGATACAGAAGCTAAATCATTAGTAACTACATGGAAGCTTGAACGGTCTGCTGCTGCCAGAATTTTTGCAGCGTTGCAGCCTGATAAGTATCCTGAAAGTTGCGGTGAAGTTCACCCGGTTTGTGTCTGCGATACCCTCCCTATTCAATCCCCTGCTGTGCTTTCGGCACCCCCGATGGTTCAGCAGTCCGGGGCAGGGGGAGGAACAATGCCAAACGGTTAGCCTCCTGTACCATCATCTAACCCTGGTGAGAACAGCAAGTCCAGAGGATTGGTGTCAGACAACTTACTCAAAGAACCTGTGAAAGCTGAGAATGCTAAAGTCGTAAACAAGTGTACTATCAGTCCTTTTACCAATTTTACCAATCTGCTTTTCCTGCATTTTAACCCTCTAACTTCCACAATAGAACAGAAGAAGTCACTGAAAATAGAACTGGACAACAGAACTGTGTGACAGATTAGATCAGCTAACAGCAAGTGAATCTGGCAGTCGGCAATGTGGTCATGATAATCGTGACGGGAAAGGGGGTGCTTCTGGGGACTCAGGGTATAAAACTTAGAAGTTAAGGAAGAACTGGTTTTGGAATTGGCAGTAGAGAATGCTAATGTTTGCTATCAACATGTTATTTGCGAGTTTTACAGTGCATATTATGTGCTGCTGTTTATTGCCTCTCTGAAAGTCAAGCAGCTTGTCAGGAATGTGAGTTAATTGTTTTACTGGTTGTTGTTAGAATTGTTTCTTTGTGGTATAAGCGCACCGTAAAACTTTCTCTCCACTTTTCCCACTCACGCTGCAAGCAGCCCTGTGCTTTTCCGTGGGGTCAGAAATTACTGTTTTCAGTCGTGTTCATAAAAAATCGGTATTGGGAGGTGTTTCAAAACATAGGGAAGCACTTGGAAATATGAGGAAAGAAGATCTTGTAAAATATTGTAATTAATGGTGGCTGCTGTATAAGTTAAATGATTGGGAAAAGTGTCCGGGGAATAGAATCTTGAAGTATAACACCTTATTGCAATTAATGTTGTTTTTAGGGCGAGAAGAGTAAGACAAAATAAATCCCTACAAGAGATCATTAAATCATTTCAGACAGCTGAGAGAGAGTTAACTGATAACACACAGGTCACAGTAAACTTGCCGAAGTCTGCACAATGTTTTCCTTATTAGCCTGTTTTCTTTGTGGGTATCTGTTATAAACATGTTGCAATTTTGGTAGGTCTTTGTTATATGGTACAGTAGGTTCACAGAGATTCATGAGAATCGGTTGACTCAAAAGGTGCGTTTTGTGATAGTATAAAAGATCATGAGTAATTTAGTTCCTTACTGCGTGAACGTGATGTTAAGATTTTATGTGTAGTAGCTGTTATATTTTTTTTTTCTAGCGTACTAGCTTTATTCCAATATCCAGACTTGCGCAACTCTGTGACAGGCTGTCTCTCATCTCGGTGCACTAAATTTGGCCTTTTTGTATGCACATCAAGTGAAGAATCATGGTTTTAGAATAACAGTTGTAGCACACCAGATGAGACACTCAAAAAAAAAAAAAAAAAAAAGTTAAAAGGCCTTGCCCAGTCCAGCTTGCTGCGGGGTGGGGGCGGATGCCAAATGGGCCTCCAGCACGCACTGACCCATTTTGTCAGGGAGACCCAGAGGTATCTCCACCTGGCTGAGCAGTAAGCGGTTCAAGGTGCAATGCAAAAAATTGAGATATTGTCTTAAATTGGTGTAAGTGTGATCCATCTGCTTATTTGAACTTGGTATATGGTTTTCGTATCTGAGCTCAGTATTTTAGTTTGTGTATTCATATTTGGTACCAAAAGAATCTTGTTTGGGGAGATAATTACAAAATGGGAACTGGTTCCGCTGCTAAAATACCACCTTGCTCCCCTTTAGGATGCATCCTTACACATTAAAGTAATCGCTTATATTGTTAGAAAAGCATTTAAATTGTTAAAATACTATGATAGATGTGAACTTGGGGTATTGTATGAAGTTATGAAGTTGTATTTAAAGGTTGCTGGAATGTGAACTGATTTGGATCTAGGACAATAGAATAATGGATTTATGTTTATTATACTGGTTTATACTGTTTTTTGACATCTCTAAATTGTAAAAGGCAAGTGGAGCTAAGGAATGTGACTATTGCTGAGCTACTTGAAATTGCATATAAAGTGTATTATGGCTGAAATGAAATGGGAAAACAAAAGAGCAAAATATCCCAGGCCTGTGTGCAGCTCATTGTAACTGAGAAGTTTCCCAGAGCCTCCTACTTCGTACCAGCCAGTATGCCAGCTGCGTGACCTTGGTTATATCTACTCTGCACAGAAAGAAAAAACAACTGGAAAAACCTGGCTGCCCGCTTTTAAAGCAGTGAAAGGGGGGTTCTCTCTCCCCCCACTGCAGCGATGTAATACTGAATGGAGCAGTCCGAGGGTGAAGTTTAAAGGCATCCTGAGCAGACCCGTAGTTCTAATGAAACTGGACAATTAAACCAAAAATTTGTTGATAGACTTATCCTGTGGTAATTAATTGTACGAGACTTCTTAGTAAATTCACCATGCTAGTTTTTGAGGGCATGGGAGACAACGAAAGAAAGGCCGTTTTTTGAGACAAACGGAATGCCAGATTTGGAACAAAGTTTTAATACATGAATTCTTGTATTTGCCTAAAAGTCCTATACCTCTCTTGGGTCAGGATTTGTTAAGTAAATTGTAAGCTCAAATAACGTTTTCTGAGAATTCTGTTTAGTTGCATATCCTACAAGAAGGTGCTTGGATGGTGCAGATCTGCTTGTGCAAGTGAGAAATCTTCAAGGAACTTTTGAATGCTGTATTTCCACTAGTATTAACAGCCAATGTTTTTGATAAAGCAAATACTACACTGAGAAATCTGAAACAGGACTTCAATCCGGTAAGGGAAAACAATATCCAATAAATATGACAGCCAAAATGGAGTTAGAAACTTTGAGGGATGAATTTATGACAACTTTACAGGCTGACTGCATTTGATTGGACTTGCAGATTTGTCTATGAAACAACCTGTGGCTATTGTGCGACAGTATGATGAGAATGCTAACAGACTAATATACCAATTGTCACTCTGATCAAGAAAATGCAGGGAATGAATTTAAAGTCTTAGTAGGCCATGATCCTTTTGTCATATATGTACCATTTTTGAAATTTAATTCTGATTTTTTTTTAATTTTTTATTTTATTTGTAATCTATGTCGTTGTCAATTGCACTAGCTGGTTTTCTTAACAGCACAGCTTTTGGTATGCGTAAATGTAAAATGTAAATTGCTGCAGAACCTGCAAGTCTTTAACATCAGGTCATAGGCCATACTTGTATTTGGTCTGATCCTACATACTTGCACAGTTTTTATTGATGGTTTTGGGCAGTCTCATAAAGCTGTAGTGGTTTAGCGTGAAGATAGCGATTAGCATCATTCTGTGAAAATTATTGGAAGTTCAACCCAATTAGCAGAACTTGGCACAGCTTTAAATTATTTAGAGATTTTTAAGGAGGAACCTCTAAATTTGATTTGAGATTTTGAGTACGTAGTCAAGATCCAACGCACGTGTCTGATTCTGAACTGTGTTTTTGTTTTGTTTTGTTTGTTTGTTTGTTTGTTTTTAAAACAAAAAGGGGTATTGTCAAAAGGATTGTATGTGATGAATCACTTATATCTAAGTGGTGCAGCCTAAAATGACCCAAAACCATGCTAAATCAGAAAGAACCTGCATTAGTTATGGTCAAATCACTAGTTAACGTTCAATGGAAAAGGCCACACCAATTGATAACCTGGGGGAGAGGTTATGCTTATGTTTTTACAGATCAAGAGCTGCAATGGTTGCCAGCACGAAACGTGAAACCTGTGTTATCTTCCTGACAATGATTGTTGCAGCTGCTGTGTTTTGGATGCCTGCACAGACAAAGACTAACATGTGGATTACTTTAGCCAACATGACTGACCATCTATATGCCTAACTACGATGTCTCTGGAAAATACGTTCCACACATGCTTGGTTGGTGTCTTCCTTGATGACTACAGCAGCATCACACGACTGTTTCAAATAGTGGTTGATGCAGAGGCATTGCAACGAACTGTAATAATACTAACACGGCACTTTGGATTAATTACCACCTGGAAGCAGACATCGAACCACAGGAACTGGAATTGCTGGCATCTATGCCCATGGATGCTTGTATTCAGCCGGTTTGTGAAAAGTGTCAGAACAGTATACAAGAACATGAATGGACAAAACTACAAAATGTTAATGCTACCCTTGGTGACTACAGAAATGAAACTTGACGGTGTAATGCTTCACAGAAGAATGCAAGGGATGTCATTGACACCGACCCTAAAACCTCCTGTATGGTGTATTCTTGATCTGTGAAGATAGAGCCTGACCAGGAATTCCTTCTAACGCTGTTGGAGGACTGTGTATTTTGGGACTATTAACTTTCTTAACGCCCAACGTATCTATGATAATAGATCACAGAAGAGCAAGACGAGAAAAACACTTTTTGCGTGTATATGAGTCAAAATGTGATGATAATGTAGATTATTGAGGATCAGGGTTAAGGGTTTTAGGATCTCTTGTATATAGTGTTGGCACAACTAAAGCTTTAAATACTTTAGAAAAGTTAGGATGCTGGCTAGTTAAGCAAATAAACAGAACTTCTAAGGCTTTAAGTGGACTTTTGTTAGATGTAGATTCTGTAAGACATGCTACACTGCAGAATACAGTCACAGGAGACTTTTGTTATTAGCCCATGGCCATGGATGTGTGGAATTTGACGGAATGTGCTGTATGGATTTACAGAATAAGTCGAGATCCATCCACGAGGAGATTAAACAACTTACGGACCATTCACAGAAGATCAGAGAGGATGTAGGCCTCTTTGGCTTAGAGGGCCTCATGAACTGGTTTGGACTAGGAGGATGGGTAAAAGGGTTTTTGCAGAGTGCTCTAGCTCTCTTAATCATAGTAGTAGTTGCATTAATATGCTTGAGTTGTGCTATATCATGTACTAAGAAGATTTTAGAGCAGACACTTGGGCAGGCTCTGCTCATTAAAAAAAGAAAAGGGGGGAGATGTCGGGGATTGGCTCAAGGAGCACAGACATGAGTCCACCAAGCAACTGTACGAGCAGAGCCCATTTTAGTTGACATAAGTAGGCCTTAGTTAGCTTGTCTATTAGGCCGTGGGAAAGGGGGGAACGGAAAAGTACTAACTAAGGCAGGGTCAGGATATTTTTGAAGAGATAAGAGTCAGAAGAATGTGGGATGCGCATAGCTAGCTAAACCCAAGTAGGTGGAGTAAGTAAATGTGCTTAGCCTATTAGATAGAGACAAGTATGCATAATTATGGTATCTGGTATAAATGCACGCTATCTCGGGCAATAAGGTTGAAGTATGCTTTATCACTCATATTGAGTCGGCTGCATTTCTTCCTCCGTCCGCTCGGGTCTGGAACTCTGATGGGATTTCTTCTCGCAGGAAGGGGGGAGAGGGAGGGGCAAAAAGGGGGAAGTGGGGGGGAAGAAGGGGTTAACAATACATCTGCCAGGGTTTTATTGGCCCCCCGCAATCTTAACCCTCAACATACACTCTACTCCCTCGTCCAAGACACTGATGAATATATTGAATAATACAGGCCCCAGTACTGACCCCTGAGGCACTCCACTAGATACAGGCCTCCAACTAGACTCCGTACCATTGACCACGACTCTCTGGCTTCATTCCTTCAGCCAGTTCGCAGGCCACCACACTAGCTGATCATCCAGACCGCACTTCCTCAGTTTAGCTGTAAGGATGCTGTGGGACACTGTGTCAAATGTCTTACTGAAGTCAAGGTAGACCACATCCACCACTTCGCCATCATCCATCCACCTCGTTATGTCCTCATAAAAGGCTATGAGGTTGGTCAAACATGACTTCCCTTTGATGAAGCCATGTTGACTGCCCCTAATGACCCTCTTACCCTTGATATGCTTTGAGATGGCACCAAGAATAAGTTGTTCCATCACTTTCCCAGGGATGAAGGTGAGGCTGACCGGTCTATAGTTACCTGGGTCCTCCTTCTTGCCCTTTTTGAAGACTGGAGTGACATTTGCTTTCCTCCAGTCCTCAGACACCTCTCCCATTTCCCAAGACTTGGCAAAGATGATGAAGAGTGGCCTAGCAATGACCTCAGCCATCTCCCTCAGCACCCACGGGTGCATCCCATCCGGACCCATCGATTTATGGATGTCCCGATTGCATAACTGCTCCCTAACCCAGTCCTCATCAACCGAGGCAAACTCCTCCATTGACCCAACTTCCTCTGGGGCCTCAGCAGTACGGGGCTCCTCAGGACAGCTTCCGGCAGAGTAGACAGAGACAAAGAAGGCATTCAGTAACTCTGCCTTCTCTGTATCTTCTGTCACCAGGGCACCCACCTCATTCATCAGTGGGCCTACATTGCCTCTGGTGTTAGTTTTATCTGCAATGTAGTTGAAAAAGCTCTTCCTGTTGTCCTTGACCACTCTCACCAGGTGTAATTCTAAGGAGGCCTTAGCTTTCCTAGTTGCCTCCCTAATTCCTCTGACAACAGCCTTATATTCTTTCCAAGTGGTCAGCCCTCCTTCCATGATCTGTAAACTCTCCTCTTCCACTTGAGCATACCCAGCAGTTCCCTGTTTAACCACGCAGGTCTCCTGGCTCCCTTCCTTGACTTCCTATGTGTCGGGATGCTCTGATCTTGAGCCTGGTAGAAGCAGTCCCTGAACACTAACCTTCTGGCATGTCAGCCACTCCTCCCAGTTTTGTGTCATCAGCAAACTTGCTGACAGTGCACTCTATTCCCTCATCCAAGTCATTGATGAATATATTGAATGTCCTAGAAGAAGATGCTTGGAAAGTGCAGATCTGCTTGCTGCGAGCAAAAAAATCTCCAAGGAAATTTTGGATGCTGTATTTCCACTAGTATTTGTAGCTGAACTATCTGGTAAAGCCAACACTACACTGACAGAATTGAGATGGAACTGAAACAGGACTTGGAGCCAGTAAGGAAAAGCAATGCCAAATAAACATGAAAGCCAAAATGCCATTAGAGACTTTGATGAACAAGTTTATGACAACCTTACAGGCTGACTTCATGCAATTACACTTGCAGATTTGTCTTTTTATAGCTATAACACAGAAACAACATGTGGCTATTGTAGGACAATACAAAGAGAAATAAAACAGTTTGTTATGTTTGTAATGGATTTTTGTTTTCCCAGTTCTTTCCATAAAACTATTACTCAGCATCTATAATTCATGGTTACTCTGATCAAAAAATGCGGAGAGCGTATTCACATCTTAGTAGGCCATGACACATTTGTCATATATGTACCATTTGTGAAATATTATTTTGATTTTTTTTTTATTCAAAATCTATGTCCTTGCAAATTACACTAACCAGTCTTCTTAACAGCATAGCTTTTGGCATGTCTAAATGTAAATCGCTGCAGAATCTGCATGTCTTTGACATCAGGCCACAGACCATAGTTGTATTTGGTTTGATTCCACATGCTCACATGAGTTTTGTTGATGGATCAGGGAAATCTCATAAAGCTGTACTAGTCTGGCATGAAGGTAACGATTGGCATCATTCTGTTGAAATTATTGATGACTCAACCCAATTAGTAGAACCTGGCGCAACTTTACATGACTTAGAGCTTTTTAAGGAGGAACCTCTAAATTTGATTTGGGATTCTGAGTACATAGTCAAGGTCCTCCAGTGCATCCCTTCTGCCTTGCTTAAAGAAATCTTGCAACAGCAGCTCTTTGAAATGTTTATATTATTGCAAACTCCATTACAGCATTGCAGACACCCACCGTTTGTTACTCATATACGCTCTCATACCACTTTACCAGGTCCCGTAACAGAAGGAAATGCACTTGTGGACTCTTATACTGTAGCTACAGTCTGCTTCCAGTCTGCCAGGGCGCCACACGCTTTTTTCCATCAAAATGCTGCTGCTTAAAAAAGATGTTTGATCTCGCATTCAAACAAGTGAAAGACATAGTTCGCTCTTTCCCAGAATGTCAAGGCCATATTACAAATTCACCCTTCCTTGGAGTTAACCCTCATGGGCTCACAGCTAATGCCATTTAGCAGACTAATGTTACATATGTCTCATCTTTTGGTCATTTGAAATATGTGCACATTTCTATAGATGCTTTTTCAGGTATGCTTTGTGTGTCTGCTTATACTTGTGAAAAAACCAAGGGTCATCAGAAAGACCTGGCAAATTAGACAGCTGTTTAATGTTCTCAGTCTCTACAGCTGCTATACCAAAGGCCCATCAATACCTTTTTGGGTCCTTAAAATACCCACTCCTTAAGTAGTCTATACCAAGGATGCACGGAGCATCTGGACCAGTCAAAACAGCGTGCCTTTCCCACTCCTTTCCAGTTAGGCTCACTTCAGTCTCTAATACAGTCAATTCCTTAGATCCCCCAGTCACTCCTTAAATACTGACAGATATTCACCCTTTATGATTCGATGGCAACATTGTACACTGAGCACCAGTGTCTACCAGGGCTTTATACTCATGTGGTTCTGACGTACCAGGCCACCGAATCCACACAGTCCAATAAACTCTGTTGTCATTGTCCCTCTCCTCCACCTGGATGGAGGCAGGGCCCCACTAATTGGTGCTTTGCACAGTCTCTGGTAAGGAGACACAAGAACCCCTCCTACTCTGTCTTGAAAGCCTCCCACTGGAAACTGAAGCAGCTTTTCTCTTGGGAGCTTTTTTTTTCAACTCACTTAGTCGTTCCTGTAGGTCAGCAGTGGGCTTGCCATGCCATTTACTCATATCTTCTCCCTGGTCATGCAGAAAAAAACATAATTCACCTCATGACATGTTGCATTTCTCTTGGGGTGATGCTGCAGAACGGCATCTCTTCCCAATAGCTGTGGCTCAGGCCCGTGTATGTGACGAATAGGATCTGTCCTCCCTCTTGGACAGTTTGTCACACAGTTTCTCCACAGCTGCGACACAGGCCTGTAGGGGAGAAGAAAGAGTGTCCTCATAATGCTGCAACATATCTGCTACTTCACCCACAGTTGATCGATCGTCCTTTGAAAGGGTGAATAATCCTAAAGTGCGGGCATAAGACGGTGGTGTGCTCTGCACAAACTTCTGCATTATACCTCGGGTACATGGCACTTCATCAGGATCTATAATTGTCTGTGGGTCACTGTAAATTATCTCTCGCACAGCCGGTTCTCTCAGATACTTAATACCTGTCTCCATAGTAGTCCATTTGTTTGGGCGGCATATGATATAATCTTTTAAAGGGTATCTGATTTTTACTGCTGACAAAATTCTTCTTCAGAGGCTTTGACTTCGTTTCTTCTTTGCAATTGCCTTATCAATGACACCATCTCTGGCCAGGGATCCCAACTGACTGGCTTCACTGCCATCTAAGTCCAAACTATTAGCCCCATTGTCCCAGCATTGAATGAGCCAAGTGACAATTGGCTTGCCTTCATGACAGCTATAGTCTTGTTTCACAGTCCTCAGCTCCTTCAGAGATTAGGAGCATTCTATTAGCTCATCCTTTGCTGGTTGCTTTGTTTTAGAAGGACCCACTGGTTGCTTTGCTGTAGTAGCCTGGGATCGCAGTGGAAAGGGTTTAGAAAGAGCTGTCGGAGGAGCTGTAGAAGGGCCCTCTTCTTCCTCCTCTGATTCTTCCTCATCATCACCTTGCTCTATTCCAGAAACAACCTCTCCCTTCTCTGTGGTAGAAGGACCCTCTGCTTCCTCTTCATCTTCCTTCACAATGGATTCCAATTGTGCTTTCTTTTGCTTCCTCATTGTTGGGGCAACCAATATTGCTGAAGTCTGAATGGCCACATTACATGTTGTGGGGGTCTGAGTAGATGCAGAAACTGATGTTGCAGTTGTAGTGGCTGCTGTATTCAAGTCAGGAATTGGAGCTGCTGCAGAGTCTGTTGAGGGGGGTGCACTGGCTGTAGCTTTAAAAGCAGCAACTCCTGCCACAGGAGTTAGAATCGCTACAGTCCTCCCTAACAGTTTTATCAGCAGCAAAGACTGACACACATTCCAGAGACCAAATAACACCAACAAGCTTCGCTCAAAGGTCCAGGGATATTCAAAATTCCCAAAAGCATCTGTAATTTGCTCTAATGACACCGTCAGAGAATAGTTAAATAGCTCTCCTAAAATCTCACTCCTGAAATTGAGAAAACAAAAGGCACAGGTCTCTTTAATTTCTGCTTCTACTGGAGAATTCCAAAAATGCATACTCCCAAACTATGATAACAATGAGTTTAAATACATCATGGACTTAACTAAAATCACATAAATCAGTGAAACACAACCCAGGACCACAGCTATTATAACAAGTTCATCCCTTCTTCCAAAATTAATGTTCTGCACAAAAACATAAACAAGAAGAATTAACCCCAAAAAAGGCATTATTACATCCAAATAGATTTGCAGCAACATCCTTTAAAATCGAAAATTCCTCAAACCGCAGTATGCTTTATGACCCGTAAAGCACACAGATCTATCATCTCCCAAAGTTTCCTCCCACCAGAGGATTCAAACACAGGCCATGCACATCAAAGCCCGATGCTCTCTCACTTATGCTACCTGGTAAGCTGTTTACATTAATTGTCAGATACTGCTCATAGCCCATCTCGGTCAAACCCAATCCCTACTTTGGCGCAATAAAATCTTTCATGATTTCTCATGCAAATCCAAGTCATGGCACCAATAAAACCTGTCACTGTTTCTCTTATCCCCATACTCTCTCTCTCTCTGTACGGTTTCGTTTATCCCCGTACGGTCTCTGTTCCTCGTATGGGCCACCAATTAAATCTGTCATGGTTTAAGGCAAGGCAGCAATAAACCATGGCAGACGCTCTCTGTTATCCTCTTTACCTCCCGCCACCCCTTTCCTTTAGATCAGAAAGATGATAAGAAAGATAAGGGGAAAGGAAGAGAGACTTAGACTTCAAGTTGGAGAGTTTTAAAGGGTTTTACTAATGCTAACAATAAGTAGATAATATATACAAAATATACAAAACCCATCTCAAGTGCTCAATGTGGAGTTGGCGTCACTCCAGCAGCAGGAGCTGGGTGTGCGGAGCTGGCGGCTCCAGCAGGTGCAGGTCAGGCCCCCGGAAGTCAAGGGAGGGACTTCACGGCAAACCGGAACCTGGTTGCAGGGATGCAGGGCCTGAGGACTGTAGATCACAGGCAGACAGACAGGGTCCTCTCTAGATGCTGGCCATGGTCGAAGAGAGCTTGACCCTCGTGATCACCCTCTTATATAGGGGGTATGACGATTATGGGATGGAATACTTCCGTTGGTCAGTTCTAGTCACCTGTTCCATCCACCCCTCCTCAAACACACCCCTCTCACAATGGAACGTGGGAAAACTTATCAGTCTTTCTTGGCTACCATAGTAATAAATCTAAACACAAGCTTCTTCAGCATTCCGTTGGTCTCTTATCAGCACCGAGTACAGCATCCTAGGAAAAATATGCAGGCTAAAACTCAGAAAAGTACAGCCACCTAGAAGAACTTAGCTGAAAGAAAAATCACTAAAAAAGAGAACTGGTCTTGTTTTTAACAAAACCAGGACAGATGTTCAGTGCCACTGGTCCTGCTGCTTTGCTATCCTGGGTGTGCCACAACAGATTAAAACTGACAACAGTCCTGGCTACACTGCCAGTTATATGCAATATTTTTTACATCAGTGGGGTGTGTTGCATGTCACAGGTATTCTACATTCTCCTACTGGACAGGCTATTATTGAACGGGCACATTCCACGCTGAAACTAATGTTATTAAAACAAAAGAGGGGGAATATGACACCTCAAGAACAATTAGACAATGCAACATATACTTTAAATTTTTTGAATTGTGCTATGCCTCCCTCCTCTATCACAGCAGTGGAAAAACACTTCTTTGCTTCAGATGCACTGTCTCAGAGACAAAAGGTTTTGTATTGGGATCCCCTGCACAACAGTCAAGGGCCTGTAGAGTTAATCACCTGGGGAAGGGGATATGCGTGTGTTGTTCTTCCAACAGGACCGAGGTGGCTTCCTGTGAAATATGTTAAACCTTACTATGAGTTGGAAAAATGCGGTGCTGGACCCAATGCCAGAGATACAACGTCTGTCCCTGCAGCAGAGGGCGATGAGAAAAGGAAGAGACTGAAGGAAGAGGCAGGTGACATTACCTGGGGTAGCTGAAGAAGTTAAAACAAAAACGCAAGTACTATAATGGCAGCTGCAGGAACCCCTTCACTCCAATTAACACCTTCTTAGCCTATTTGGCTATCATCACTTGCAACAGTGTAGTAAGGGTTTGTTTTTTGATTATCAGTTTTGGCATGATTCCAACTGTAGAGGGAAAGCTTACATCATGCACCCACCTCTTTTTAGACCTATAACATGGTGGGATCCTGAAGTTCTTCTCTCCAACAATGACACACATTGCATGGATACCACCAGAAGGTCAGTTGCTGGAAAAAAAGGATTGGATTAAATTTAATCAAACGTAACAGTATTTTGTCAAGACCACTCCTGTATGTGTTTCTAACAAACCATTTAACAGTTGTTTAATGATGTCAGAGAAGTTTCACTTGTTTTATCAACAACAAGAGGATAAAGGGGTAGTTCAAGGCAATTTCAGTTTTATTTCTCTGTCGAGGGTTTAGATTGTGGGGTGACAATAAAACCCTGGCAGATGTATTGTTAACCTCCTCTCCCCCCTTGCTTCCCCCTTTTTGCCCCTCCCTCTCCCCACTTCCCACTCAGGACAGGTGATCGGGAGGAAAAGAAGGACAGAGAGAAGAGAGTCGGAAAAATTAAAAATATTTTACTAAGTCTACTAAAAAGAATAGAGAAAATGATACAAAATATACAAACCAATCTTGAAAGTCCCAGCAACTGCAGAGCCGGCACCCGAAGTCCTGGATTGGACTCTGCAGCCAACCAGAGCTGGATTCAGTCTGTCACTAGACCTCTGTTCGCAGGGACGACTCACAAGATCCTTTCCTAATGTTGGCCATAAGCAGAAGGGATGAAAAAGAAGGAAAACGAAGGGAAAAGGGACGAGATCCTCGTGATCTCCCACTTTTATATGAAGTATTCACGTGAATGGAATGTTATACTCAGTTGGTCAGTTTCTTGGTCACCTGTTTCTCGTTGCCCCTCTCACAAGATGTCCATCCATACTTATCAATAGCTTTGCATTCCATTGCTATGTTTACCAAAACATATATCTGGTTCTCCAGGAAAATGCAGCTAATATGAAGGCTTTAGCTGACAGGCAAAATTCACTAAAAGAGAAACTTGTTTTTTAACAAAACCAGGGCATTCCACCCCTTATAATATGCCATTCACTGAATACTTAAAACTTATTAAAACAATCTATCAATACAATCTAATTAATCACTACTCTATATATATACATATATATATACACACATATGTACATATATACACAGGAGTAATTCATCTTAATCAGTGGACCATCCCTTGAAAAGTTCATTAAGTTCATTTTGCCACAACAGTCTCCCAGGGCAGGAAAAGATGGTACATCTAGTGCATCTCATGACCACTGTTTGTGGGTTAAAGACATCAACTTCGAAGAAGTTGTCAGGTGCCACTCGAAGAAGCTAGCTCTGGTTTCATCATCACTGTCTTGATCTGAAAGACACTTATTAAACACTGTTAGTATGGCAATTCACATAATGCAGTTCAGTATTGAATTTTTTCACCTAAACTCAAATCCCCTTGAGGTACACACCAAACTTCTCCATCCTTAAGCATCACCCACCAGGTGCTGCCAGGTCCATGGGTAAAAACAATCCCACGAATGTGCTTGCCTTTGCCTGAGGCAGGAGTAACCCAGACTGCCTTTCCTAACATGTTTTTCATGTGTACTACAGGGACTTTATCTCCTTCTACAGTCCGTAGAATTTCTGATTGGGCAGGCTGAGCTGGATTGGTTAATCCCCTGGTGTTGACCAACCAAGTGGCTTTTGCTAAATGTGAATCCCAGTTTTTAAAGGTTCCAACACCAAGTGCCTTTAGTGTAGTTTTTAGCAAACCATTGTACCTTTCAATTTTCCCAGAGGCTGGTGCATGATATGGAATATGATATACCCACTCAATACCATGTTCTTTGGCCGTGTCGCCAAAGGACTTGCTTTTCAAGGCCCAAGATAGTATTTCAGGCTGTAGCATGAGGTACGGCATATGTTTCCAACCATCCGGTGGTTGCTTCCACCATTGTAAGTACATAACGCTTACCTTGACATGTTTGTGGAAGTGTAATATAATCAATCTGCCAAGCTTCTCCATACTTATACTTTAACCATCGCCCCCTGTTGGAAAGTAAAATGTGGGAAAACAAGATGTGCAGTTCCAGCCACCTGGACGATAAAGGAAGATCAATACTAACATGACCATCCGGATGGTCGAAGACATAATACTAACATAATGATATATAAAAGGCCTTAGGCAGATTACTTTGAAGTATCTTTCTCATAATTGTAAAAAGTTACAGCCCAGACTCGTGAGAATGGTATCTCGGGCCGGATAACCGCCCCCAAGTGTCTGGGATGTGTGAATGTCCTTGGGCCTGGTCTGTGAATGAGTGGAAGAACAAGTGAGACAAATATCACATGAGTTTAGTGTGTTCTTAATAACAATTAGTGGAAAAACACCTTTTTGTAAGCATCTTAGTCCAGGCCTGTACCTGTAAATCCTATAAATTGTTAATGGTGAATAAAGAAGTCGGCCTGAGCCTAGGCCTAAGTCAGCTCTCTGCTAGGCTAGGCTCTGCACTCCTTCATGAACAAGACCTCTGCCTCTGCGTGAATTTCTGTCTGCATCCCGGTATGTGTCATCTCTAATCGCCACAAATGGTGCCCCGTGTGAGTGTGTGACCCCTGAAGGCTCTTCGTGTAGCAGTGTGTTTGGTGGTGACCACGCAATCCGACGGGTGAGTAAATTTTATTTGTGGCCACATTAATCCCTATGGTATAGATAGGGACAAGCAGTCCTCATTGAACGATAGAGCTGCGTGATTGCGTTAGTATGGGGCAGGCCGCTTCTCAGGAACATAAATTGTATTTGCAGGTTTTACTGCAGCTACTACGTTCTTCTGGGTATCGTATTTCTGAGAAGCAGGTAGCTTCGCTCCTGGTATGGGTGAAAGAACATTGTGCTTGGTTTCCGAGTGAGGGGACGTTTGACAGTACAATTTGGAAACAGGTCGAGGAACAGCTACACGCACAAAAGGATTCAGTTCCCGATAGTTTACGGATTACTTGGAAATTTGTGTACTTTGTACTATCCCAGTTGCAGTTGGCAGAGCACATACTACAAGGGCAAACGGGGGAGGATGACCAGACAAACACAAACGAGCAGGCTGCTAATGATTTGACTCTTGAGAGCACTGACAGCACTAATCCTTTTGAGTCAGGCTCTGTAGATCTCGAAAAAGAGTCAGTTCTATATCCATCATTAATGCCATCGCAGCAGTGTAAAGATAAAGCAGAAATTTGTGAGCAGCTGGGTCAGAAGTCTAAAACTTTACCCTCAGCACCTCCCTTGCCTGATTTTAATGATGCTTATACAGCGCCCAGTAACCCCTTCATGACTAAGACAGCAGAACACAAAGGGGTAATGCAAAAATGCCGTGAAAAGGCTATGGAGCAGGGCGATTTTTCTTTCGCCTTTCCAGTTATTTGCAAACCACGACAACCACCAGAACATGACGCAATATCTTATACAATAGTTAAGGAGTTAAAAAAATCTGTGCAAGAGAATGGGTTACATAGTTCTTTTACAGTGGGGATTGTTGAAGGTATTGGTGCCATGTACGTAATGACTCCATGGGATTGGAAATTGCTTGCTAAAACAGTTTTGACACCAACGCAGTATTCTGTGTGGCATTTAGAGTATTGTGATCTTGTGACTGAACAGGTCCTGGAAAATTTATCATCAGGAGTAGGGATAAATCAGGATATGCTGCTAGGAACCGGACAGTATATCACTCCACAAGCTCAGGCTGGGCTTCAGAGGCAGGTTTTTGAACAGGCAACTCGTATTGCTCTTACAGCATGGTGTCGGGTCCCGGAGGCAGGGGAGCGCGTAGGCTCATTTGCAACAATAAGACGGGGACTGCAGGAGTCTTATATAAGTTTTCTCGACAGATTGCAAACCAGCATAGCAAGACAGGTTGAAAATTAAGATGCGGCAGAAGTTATACTGTTGCAACTGGCATATGATAATGCTAACTCTGACTGCCAGGCTGCTTTGTTGCTGGTGAAAGGTAAAGTCACTGATATTGCGCAATACACTAAGGCTTGTCAGAATATCGGAACTGAAACATTTTGGGCTTCAGTATTAGCAGCCGCGTTGTCTCAGCTCAGTGTAAATCAAGCAGGTCTTAAGTGCGTTACTTGCGGTAATGAAGGTCATGTCAGTAAAAACTGTCCTCAAAAGCATTATAAATCATCAGAGAAAGCTCACCGCAGTTGTGTCCTCTCTGTCAGAAGGGATATCACTGGAGTAGTTCTTGCAGATCTCAGTTTGATAGATCAGGGAAACCCCTGCCGGGAAACGGCAAGAGGGGCGCGAAACCCTGTACTCCGCAATCCAACAGGGTTCAGAATCTAACTTCCCAGTTGCAGAACAATCTCTCCCCCAGAGCAGCAGCAGTATCGCAACCCGGCGCACAGTCTATGATCTCGCCCCTGCAACCGCAGGCAGTGCCGGGTTGGATTTGGCAACCACCACAGAATTGTTAATTACAGACTCCCGGGTATATACAGTAGGTACCTCTGTATGGGGACCCTTACCTAATGGATTTTTTGGATTAATTGTTGGACGCTCTAGTGCTAGTGTACAGGGTATATTTGTTCTTACTGGTGTAATTGATGCAGACTATCTCAGAGAGATTAAAATCATGGTCACAGCGACTCGGATTCCCTGCAAAATTCTAGCTAATCAGCGAATTGCGCAATTGTTGCTTTTGCCATACTGGGTCCCTCAGACAGCTACAGCTGGACGAGGTGATTCTGGTTTTGGGAGTTCTGGCCAGCGGCAAGTATTGTGGTCCCAGGAGATTACTACGTAGCAACCCGTGCTTACTGTTTCAATTCAGGGCAGACCTTTTACAGGGCTAGTGGATACTGGTGCTGATGTTTCTATCATTTCTAAACAGCAATGGCCTGAAAACTGGCCCCTGGAAGTAGCTATGGCCGCAAGTGTTGGAATTGGAGGAAGTCAAACACCGATGAGAAGTGCTCAGGTGTTGCAGGTTGTTGGCACAGATAAAGTTTCAGCTTGGATTCAGCCGTATGTTTTACAGACTGCTATCAACCTTTGGGGTAGGGATTTGCTACGGCAATGGCACGTTACTTTAACCACTGCAGACACAAATTTATCTTAAGGGTCGCTGATCTAAAACCCCTGCTCAAACTTACTTGGTTATCAGACAAGCCGGTTTGGGTCGACCAGTGGCCCTTGAAAGGGGAAAAAGTGCTCCAGGCTCATTCACTAGTTCAAGAACAGTTGCAGGCAGGACACATAGTACCTTCCACGAGTCCATGGAATACTCCCATTTTTGTTATCCCAAAAAACTCAGGGAAATGGCGTTTGCTACAAGGTTTACGTGCAATTAATGCAGTAATGCAACCTATGGGAGCCTTACAACCTGGCGTCCCAAATCCCACTATGCTGCCTAGTAATTGGACACTACAGATTATTGATTTAAAGGATTGCTTTTTTACCATTCCACTACATCCTAATGATTGTCCGTATTTTGCTTTCTCAGTTCCCAGCATTAACAATGCTCAGCCTATGCAGCGTTATCAGTGGACGGTTTTACCTCAGGGTATGAAGAACAGCCCCACAATTTGCCAGCTTGTTGTGAGTACTGCTCTGCAGCCTACATGTGAGGCATTTACAGAGGCTATAATATATCATTACATGGACGACATTTTAGTTTGTGCTGAACAATCTGATTACCTCCAAGGTGCAGTAACACACTTACTTCAAGCTCTGAAACTTCATGGCTTACAAGTTGCACAGGAAAAAGTGCAGACTGTGCCCCCCTGGAAATATTTGGGCTGGATTTTAACAGAAACTATGATCAGACCCCAGCCTTTGACAATTAATAATGACATTAAGACACTGAATGATTTACAGAAATTGATGGGTACAATTAACTGGGTACAACCCATGCTTGGAATTTCTAACCATGAACTCCAGCATCTGTTTAATTTGCTAAAAGGAGATTCAGATTTAACATCTCCTCGCACTTTAACTCCGCAGGCACAGAGAGAATTAGAGCTGGTAGCACACAAAATTACAAACTTACAGGCTGACCGCATTCGATTGGACTTGCAGATTTGTCTATTTATAGCTACAACACAGAAACAACCTGTGGCTATTGTGGGACAGTATGATGAGAATGCAAACAGATTGATATACTTGGAATGGATTTTTTGGCCCAATTATTTTCGTAAAACTATTACTGAGCCCCTGGAATTGATTGTTACTCTGATCAAAAAAGGCAGAGAACGGATTCAGACTTTAGTAGGCCGTGATCCATCTGTCATATATGTACCTTTTGTGAAAGCAGATTTTGATTTTTTTTATTCACAATCTTTGTCCTTGCAAATTGCACTAGCTGATTTTCTTAACAGCATAGCTTTTGGCATGCCTAAGTGTAAATTGCTTCAAAATCTGCATGTTTTTGATATCAGACCACAGACCATACTTGTATTCGGTCCTATCCCAAATGCTCACACAGTTTTTGTTGATGGTTCAGGGAAGTCTCATAAAGCTGTAGTGGTCTGGTGTGAAGATAACGATTGGCATCATTCTGTTAAAATTGTTGAAGGTTCAACCCAATTAGTGGAACTTGGCGCAGTTTTGCATGCCTTAGAGCTTTTTAGGGAGGAACCTCTAAATTTGGTTTGTGATTCTGAGTACGTGGTCAAGGTCCCTCTGCTTTTCTTAAAGAAATCTCACAACAGCAACTTTTTGATATGTTTGTATCATTGCAAACTGCATTACAGCTTCGCAAACACCCACTGTTTGTTGCTCATATACGCTCTCATACAACTTTACCAGGTCCCATAAGTGAAGGCAATGCAATTGCAGATTCTTATACTGTAGCTACAGTCCGTTTCCAGTCTGCCAGGGCTTCACATGCTTTCTTCCATCAGAATGCTGCTGCCTTAAAAAAAATGTTTGGTCTCACTCTCGAGCAAGTGAGAGACATAGTGCGCTCTTGCCCGGAATGTCAAGGTCTGATTACAAGCTCACCCTCCCTTGGAGTTAACCCTCGCAGACTCTCAGCTAATGACATTTGGCAGTCTGATGTTACACGTTTCATCTTTTGGCCGTTTGAAATATGTACATGTTTCTATAGATACTTTTTCAGGTAGGCTTTGTGCATCTGCGCATATAAGTGAGAAAAGCAGAGATGTTCAGCGTCACTGGACCCGCTGTTTTGCTATGCTGGGAGTGCCACAACAGATTAAAACTGACAATGGTCCTGGATACACTGCTAGATCCACGCAATATTTTTTACAGCAATGGGGTGTTTCGCATGTCACAGGTATTCCACATTCTCCCACTGGGCAGGCTATCATTGAACGAGCACATTCCACACTGAAACAGATGTTATTTAAACAGAAAAGGGGGAATATGGTGCCTCAAGAACAATTAGACAATGCAACATATACCTTAAATTTTTTGAATCGAACTATGCCTCCCTCCTCTATCGCAGCAGTGGAAAAACACTTACGTGTTCCAGATTCGCTGTCTCAGAGACCAAAGGTTTTATACTGGGACCCTGCACAACAGTCAGTGGCAAGGGCCTGTAGAACTAATCACCTGGGGGAGGGGCTATGCTTGTGTTCTTCTTCCAACAGGACCAAAGTGGCTTCCTGCGAAATACGTTAAACCTTTCTACGAGTTGGACCAACATGATGCAGGACCCAGTACCAGAGATGCAGCATCTGTCCCTGCAGCAGAGGTTAATGAAGAAACAGAAGCGACCGAAGAAGGAGGCCAGTGATGTTACCTGGGACAGCTAAAAAATTACAGCAAAACCTATTAACAATTGTTTGTCAGAAAAGTTCTGTCTGTTTTATCAGTGATGGGGGGATGGAGGTGTAGTTCAGAGTAATTTAGCTTTTGTTTCCATTTTGGGTCTTAATGCATAAGGTATCTAAAGTAACCATAGAAGATATTTTTAGATTAGAGGTATTAGTATATCAGAATTGTATAGATTACTAACTGGTAAAATAAATCCTTCAATGCATTTGTTTTCCTTATTAGGATAACTGACTAGCTCTCCCCAATATTTGTATTTATTGTAATTTGTATTATTCTGTTCTATTGTAGGTTGATTTGCAACAAGAAAATGACACATAAGGTATGATGATCCACAGTGGGCATTAAAACTCACCAACAGAATGCCCCCTTTTGACTTCGGAGGCAAGAGGTGACTGTACCACGACTCCAGAGTAGTTTGTCAGATGACTGTGGTCACAGGCTGGATTGTGAGGCAGTACACATTCCCCTGAAACCTGGAGCTTTCCATGCGGAGGTTGATGGCTCTTTAGCACCTTCTGTGCCCCACTGTGCCTGGCCCCACATATATACACCTAGAATGGTACCAGGGTGTTGTCAACCAGCTTCACCTCTACCAACTGATGGGTCAGGAGGGGTGGGATCCTCGGTCAATTGACAGGGTCCTTAACAAAGGAGGTGCCCAGACTAGCTGAGAAGCTTCTGGACTACGTTGTAATGCCCACAGCCGCATCTGGCCAAACAATGAAACGGGGTTCCCTCCGAAGACCCCCTTTGAGTGGTCTTTTCGGACTTGCAGATCTGTGAACTGGAGTCCTTTCCTTAGACAGGAACACCATCTAAGGAAACTTCCTGGGATTAATGACAGCTCACTTCTTTATTTGAGTGAGTGACTATTTCTTGTGAGTACCCTGAAGTAAAAGGCCTCTAGTTTTGTTTCTTGTGAGTGACTATATGCACGTTGTGGATCCTCATTATTCTTATGATATTGTATTTAAATAATCTCCTTAGCTGATACCTGAACCTGTATTTTCTGTTATCAGAGTGCTAAATCTGTATAATACCATTGAAATTGAATTATAGTGTTTATGAGTGATATGAAGCAAAATAACAGTCTTAGCTAATGTGCAAGGCCTGATTTAGGATTGAGCTAGTACCCTGCAAAATAATTACATAGTTTGTAAGAATTAGGACTGTAAGACAAAATGGCTAACATTATCTAATAACATAAAGTGATTAGACCCTAAAACTTCATTTTCAGCTCTCAATCTGCATATATGGGTTTTTGTGGGAATTGGATATGCTTGTGTGATGTTTTTTCTTGTAGTCCCTCGAATCATCTGGAGAATGACACAGAATGCAAAGAAGAACAAAGCCAGGGTCCTTACTGCACTCATTGAGAACCTGATGTTTAACACAAAAAAGGGGGAAATGTTGGAAAGTAAAATGTGGGAAAGCAAGGTGTGCGGTTCCAGCCGCACATGGATGATAAAGGAAGATCAATACTAACATGCCCATTTGGACAGTCGAAGACATAATACTAACATAATAACATATAAAGGGCCTTGGACAGATTACTTTGAAGTACGTTTCTCATAATTGTAAAACTTTATAGGCCAGACTCGTGAGAATGGTATCTCGGGCCGGATAACTGCCCCCAAGTGTCTGGGATGTGTGAATGTCCTTGGGCCGGGTCTGTGAATGAGTGGAAAAACAAGTGAGACAAATATCACATGAGTTTAGTGTGTTCTTAATAATAATTAGTGGAAAAGTACCTTTTTGTAAACATCTTAGTCCTGGCCCATACCTGTAAATCCTATAAATTGTCAATGGTGAATAAAGAAAGCAGCCTAGGCCTAGGTCAGCTCTCTGCTTGGCCAGGCTCTGCTCCTTCCTGAACAAGATCTCTGCCTCTGCATGAATTTCTGTCTGCATCCCGGTATGCATCGTCTCTAATCGCCGCAGACTCCTCCTGGGCAGGGAAGAGTCTTTGATCAGCACCCCTATATGCTTTCTCACGGTAAAATCAGGGTCTTGCTAGGATCGCTTTGTAACTGTTTCATCCCTGGTAACTATTCCAGGACTGTCTACTTCTATGTATTAAACTACCTCTCAGAAAAACGTTTGAAAGTCTTAGAAACAAAGTTTAGGAAATTCACAAGCTCTGGTAGGTTGTAAGTTTTTTTAGGTCTGTTGTGGTTGAGACGGACAAACGACATAGACCAAGTTCTTCCAGGATGAAAGTAGTAGATGCCATTTATTGCCATAAGTGCATTTTTATACAGTTTTACCAGTTCATGTGTCTCTTCATTATTGGTTACAAGTCACAGCAGTAACATGTCATTGGCTAATTTTGCTATCATCAGTGTTACTCTTCTACTCCCTTCTCTCTCATGGGTGCATCCTTAACATCTCCGGATACTCCTTTACTCCCATCTTTCTCACAGGTAGGCCTTAATATCTTCAAGGCTAATTTCTGTTCCCATGCCCTCCGTCAGGGAATCCATGGACCCACCATAGTCCCCCACAATTCCCCCTTTTTGTTTTTGCGCTAAAAAAATTGCCTTCATTGTTCGCTGCAGGGCCCTTTGCAGCAGAGAAATCATGCATGGCAACATTAGTAACACAACCACAACAATCATCAAAACAATCAGTCCCGTTTTCACTGCTGATAACAACCATCCTAAAAACCCCCGACCACTAAGCAATTTATTTAACGAATCCCATCAAAATCTTCACACCAATGTCCTTGAGCTAATAACAAGAAGTCTATCACGGCTCTACTCTGCCGTGTGGCATGTCTTACAGAATCTACATCTAATAGAAGTCCACTTAAAGCCTTAGAAGTTCTGTTAGTTTGCTGAACTAGCCAGCAACCTAATTTTTCTAAAGATTTAGCTGTGCCAACACCAGATACAAGAGATCCTAAAACCCTTAACCCTGATCCCCAAAAATCTATATTATCCTCACATTTTGACTCATATACACGCAAAAAGTGGTTTTCTCGTCTTGCTCTTCTGTGATATATTATCATAGATACATTGGGCGTTAAGAGAGTTAATAGTCCAAAAATACACAGTCCTCCAACAACATTAGAAGGAATTCCTGGTCAGGCTCTGTCTCCACAGATCAAGAATACAGCATACAGGAGGTTTTGGGTCTCTGTCCCACATTATCAGTGACATCCTTTGGATTCTTCTGTGAGGCATTACACCATCGAGTTTCATTTCTATAGTCAACAAGGGTAGCATTAACATTTTGCAGTTTTATCCATTCATGTTCTCGTATATTGTTCTGACACTTTTCACAAACCAGGTTGACACAAGCATCCATGGGCATACATGCCAGCAATTCCAGTTCCTGTGGTTCAATATCTGCTTCTGGGAGGCAATTAATCCAAAGTGCCATGTTGGTATTATTACAGTTTGTTGCAATGCCTTTGGACTGACCACTATTTTGAAACAGTTATGTGATGCTACTGTAGTCATCAAGGAAGATGCCAACCAAGCATGTGTGGAACGGGTTTTCCGGAGATGCCATAGCTAGGCATATGGAGTCCTGGTCAGTCATGTTGGCTAAAGTAATCCACATGTTAGTCTTTGTCTGTGCAGGCATCCAAAACACAGCAGCTGCAGCAATCATTGTCAGGAAGATAACACAGGTTTCACATTTCGTGCCAGCAACCATTGCGGCCCTTGATCTGTAAAGACACAAGCATAACCTCTCCCCCAGGTTATCTATTGATGTGGCCCTTTCCATTGACCATTAACTAGTGATTTGGCCATAACTAATGTCGCTTCTTTCTGATTTAGCATGGTTTTGGGTCACACTTGCAAAGTGTTTCATCACAGGGCAAATTTGGGCTGCACCACTTAGGTATAAGTGATTCATACATATAATGCTTTTGACAATTAGTTTTGTGGTGTTTTCCCTACTTCTCCCCCCTATTTGTTAAAAACAAACAAACAAACAAAAAAACAACAACAAAAAAATACAGTTCAGAGTCAGATACATGCGTTGGACCTTGACTACGTACTCAGAATCTTGGGAAACGGGAGAGGTGCCCGAGGATTGGAGGAGAGCAAATGTCACTCCAGTCTTCAAAAAGGGGAATAAGAAGGACCTGGGTAATTATAGACCGGTCAGCCTCACCTCTGTCCCTGGGAAAGTAATGGAACAGCTTGTCCTTGGTGCCATCTCAAGGCATATCAAGGATAAGAGGGTTATTAGGGGCAGTCAGCATGGCTTTACCAAGGGGAAGTCATGCTTGACCAACCTCATAGCCTTTTATGAGAATGTAACAAGGTGGATGGATGATGGCATGATGACTTCAGTAAAGCCTTTGACACAGTCTCACACAGCATCCTCACAGCTAAGTTGAGGAGGTGTGGTCTAGACAATAGACTAGTGAGGTGGGTTGCAAACTGGCTTAAGGAGAGAAGCCAGAGAGTGGTAGTCAATGGTGCAGAGTCTAGTTGGAGGCCAGTATCCAGGGGAGTGCCTCAGGGGTCAGTACTGGGGCCAATATTATTCAATATATTCATTAACGATTTGGACGAGGGAATAGAGTGTACTATCAGCAAGTTTGCTGATGACACTAAGCTTGGAGGAGTGGCTGACATGCCAGAAGGCTGTGCTGCCATCCAGTGGGACCTGGACAGGATGGAGAGTTGGGCGGGGAATAACCTAATGAAATTTAACAAGGGAAAGTGTAGAGTCCTGCATCTGGGCAGGAACAACCCCAGGTTCCAGTATAGGTTGGGAAATTACATATTAGAGAGCAGTGTAGGGGAAAGGGACCTGGGGGTCCTGGTAGACAGCAGGATGACCATGAGCCAGCACTGTGCCCTTGTGGCCAAGAGAGCCAATGGCATCCTGGGGTGTATTACAAGGGGAGTGGTTAGTAGATCGAGAGAGGTTCTCCTTCCCCTCTACTCTGCCCTGGTGAGACCACATCTGGAATATTGTGTCCAGTTCTGGGCCCCTCAGTTCAAGAAGGACAGGGAACTGCTGGAGAGGGTCCAGCGTAGGACGATGAAGATGATTAAGGGAGTGGACCACCTCCCTTATGAAGAAAGGCTGAGGGAGCTGGGTCTCTTTAGTTTGGAGGAGACTGAGGGGTGACCTTATTAATGTTTATAAATATATAAAGGGTGAGTGCCATGAGGATGGAGCCAGGCTCTTCTCGGTGGCAAACAATGATAGGACAAGGGGTAATGGGATCAAGCTGGAACACAAGAGGTTCCACTTAAATTTGAGAAAAAACTTCTTCTCAGTGAGGGTGACAGAGCACTGGAACAGGCTGCCCAGGGAGGTTGTGGAGTCTCCTTCTCTGGAGACATTCAAAACCCACCTGGACATGTTCCTGTGTGACCTCACCTAGGCGTTCCTGCTCCAGCAGGGGGATTGGACTAGATGATCTTTTGAGGTCCCTTCCAATCCCAAACATGCTGTGATACTGTGATACTGGGAATCACAAATCAAATTTAGAGGTTCCTCCTTAAAAATCTCTAAGTAATGTAAAGCTGCGCCAAGTTCTGCTAATTGGATTGAACCTTCAATAATTTTTACAGAATTATGCCAATTGTTATCTTCACGTCAAACCACTACAGCTTTATGAGACTTCCCAGAAGCATCAGCAAAAACTGTGCATGTAGGATTAGACCAGACATACGTATGGTCTGTGACCTGATGTTAAAGACTTGCAGGTTCTGCAGCAATTTACATTTTACATTTATGCATGCCAAAAGCTGTGCTGTTAAGAAAATCAGCTAGTGCAATTTACAACGACAGAGCTTGCAAATTAAAAAATCAAAATTAAATTTCACAAATGGTACATATATGACAAAGGGATCATGGCCTATTGAGACTTAAATTCATTCCCTGCTTTTCTTGATCAGAGTAACAATTGGTATATCAGTCTGCTAGCAATCTCATCATACTGTCCCACAATAGCCACAGTTTTTTTCTGTGTTGTAGCTATAAACAGACAAATCTGCAAGTCCAGTCGAATGCAGTCAGCCTGTAAGGTTGTCGTAAATTTATTCCTCAAAATCTACAAGTCCATTTTTGTTGTCATATTTATTGGGTATTGTTTTCCGTTACTGGATCAAAGTCCTGTTTCAGTTCTATCAGTGTAGTATTTGCTTTATTGAGACATTGGCTGTTAATACTAGTGGAAATACAGCATTCAAAATTTCTTTAGAGATTTCACGCTTGAAGCAAGCAGATATGCACCATCCACGCAGCTTCTTGAAGGACATGCAACTAAACAGAATTCTCAGAAAACGTTATTTGAGCTTACAACTTACTTAACAAATCTTGACTCAGGAGAGGTATAGGACCTTCTGGCAGATACAAGAATTCATGTATTAAAACTTTGTTCCAAATTTGGCATTCCATTGGTCTCAAAAAACGGCCTTTCTTTCATTCTCTACCATGACCTCAAAAATTAGCACAGTGAATTTACTAAGAAATCTCTTACAACCACTTACCACAGAATAACTCTATATGTATATATATAAAATAAGGTTTTTTGTTTAATTTCCCAGCTTCATTAGAACTATGGAGCCACTGGTGATGCCTTTAAATTTCACCCTCAGACTCCTTCATGCAGTATTACAGGTCTCTAGCAGTAACATTGCTTGGGGGAGGGGCACGGAGGGGAATAAAACCTCCCTCTTACCCCCATCTGAGATGGCAAGACCTCCAGCCCAGCATGAAAACACATCAGTTCGAACTCCACATCAAACTAACCTGTCTCCACTCCACACTCAAATCAGTACCACTCTGACCCAGAGAAGCACTGAACACTGTGACCCCCTGTCGAGGGTTAAGATTGCGTGGTGACAATAAAACCCTGGCAGATGTATTGTTAACCCCCTCTTTCCCCCCCCCCACTTCCCCCTCCCTCTCCCCTCTTTCCACTAAGGAGAGGCGATTGGGAGGAAAAGAAGGGCAGAGTGAAGAGAGTTGGAAAAAATTAAAGATGTTTTACTAATGCTACTAATAAGAATAGAGAAAATAATACAAAATAGACGAAACCAATCTGGAAAGTCTCAGCAACTGCAAAGCCTGCACCCAAAGTCCTGGATTAGACTCTGCAGCCAATCGGAGCTGGATTCAGTCTCTCACTAGGCCTCAGTTCGCAGGGACAACTAGCAAGGTCCTCTTCTAATGTCGGCCATAAGCAGAAGTGAAAAGGGAAAAGGGACGAGATCCTCGTGATCTCCCACTTTATATCAAGTATTCACGTGAATGGGATGTTATACACAGTTGGTCAGTTTCTTGGTCGCTTGCTTCTCGTCGCCCCTCTCGCGAGATGTCCATCCGTGCTTATCAATAAGTTTGCATTCCATTGCTAGGTTTACCAAAACATGTGTCTGGTTCTCCAGGAAAATGCAGTTAATATGAAGGCTTTAGCTGACAGGCAAATTCACTAAAAGAGAAACTTGTTTTTAGCAAAACCAGGACACCCCCCAAAGCTGACCCGTGTGAAAAGACTGACTTCAGCAAGGAGGTAAAATGATGAGCTCTTTCCCCAGATGTGCCAAAACCTAGGAAACAAGACAGAAGCAAAAAGAAACAGCACCAACAACTCCTGATTCAAAGCCGAGAAGCAACGCAGTGCCACAACAAGGATGGATGACAACACTTTAGGAAAAAAAAAGACAGAGCGGGGGGAATAAAGCCCCCCTTTCTCCGCTTAGCAGCGGGCAAACAAGTTTTTTCCTTTTTTTTTTTTTCTTCTTGCTGCAGTTTAAATATAGCCAAGGCCACGCACGTGGCGTAATCGCTGGTACGAAGTGGGAGGCTCTGGCAAACTCCTCAGTTACAATGAGCTGAGTTTTATACACAATTCCAATTAGTTCAACAGTTGTTACATTCCTCAGCCCCATTTACCTTTCACAATTTACAGACATCAAAAAAACAGCATATTAAACATCAGTCGATTATTCCATTTTCCTCAATCCAAATCAGTTCATATTCTAGCAACTTTTAAATACAACCTCATACAATACCAATACAATACCAAGTTCACATCCATCATGGCATTTAGGGTTTGTTTTGTTTCTTTTTTTTTTTTTTTTTTTTACTTTTTATTTTTTTTCTTTTCAATGCCAATCAGACTTTAACAATTTTAATTATTTTCTGGTCTCAAAATTAGTAAATTAACTTACAGTATCATACTTCACCCAATTTTTTCCAAAGTTCTGCATAACAACATTAATTGCAATACAGCACTAAAACCCAGAATTCCACATTTAAGCCACATTCGAATACAGAACCGTTTCAAGTTTTCTATTTTCAGAATATTTCCCCAAAAGTTACTCTAACATGTTAAGATGCATCCTAAGGGGGAGCAAGGTGGAATTTTAGCAGTGGAACCAGTTTCCATTTTGTAATTATCTCCCCAAACACAATTCTTTTGGTACCAAATAAATATATATATGCAAACTAAAATACTGAGCTCAGATATGAAAAAAAAACACCAAGTTCAAATATGCAGATGGATCACAGTTACACTTATTCAAGACAATATCTTGATTTTTGCATTGCACCTTTGAACTGCTTACTGCTCAGCCAGGCAGAGGTACTGCTGTGTCTCCCTGACAAAACAGGTCAGTGCGCGCTGGAGCCCAATCGGCACCTGCCCTCCCTGCCGCCGCAGCAAGCTGGACTGGGCAAGGCTTTTATTAGTGTCTCATCTGGTGCACTACAACTGTTATCCCAAAAACAGGGTTCTTAAATTTGAGAAAAAAATTCTTCTCAGTAAGGGTGACAGAGCACTGGAACAGGCTGCCCAGGGAGGTTGTGGAGTCTCCTTCTCTGGAGACATTCAAAACCCGCCTGGACATGTTCCTGTGTGACCTCACCTAGGCATTCCTGCTCCAGCAGGGGGATTGGACTAGATGATCTTTTGAGGTCCCTTCCAATCCCAAACATACTGTGATACTGTGATACTGTGATACTGTGATACTGTGTGCATACACAAGAGCCAAATTTAGTACATCGCGATGAGATACAGCCTATCACAGAGTTGCGCAAGTCTGAATGCCGGAATAAAGCTAGCATGCTAGAAAGAAAAATTACAGCTACTGCACACAAAATTTTACCATCACATTCATGCAGTAAAGAACTAAATTACTCATGATCTTCTGTATTATCACAAAATGCACATTTTGAGTCCATGGATTCTCATGATTTAACAGTCTGTGAACTCACCATACCACACAACAAAGACCTACTAAAACTGCAACATGCTTAAACAGATACCCACAAAGAAAACAGGTTAATGAGGAAAGCATCTTGCAGACTTCAGCAAGTTTACTGTGACTTGTGTGCTATCAGTTAACTCTCTCTCAGCTTGTTGAAGTTCAAACCATTCCACCTGTAAAACTGTCTGTAATGATCTAATGATCTCTTGTAGAGATTTATTTTGTCCTACTCTTCTCGCCTTAAAAACAACATTAATTGCAACAAAGTATGATACTTCAAGGTTCTATCCTCCAGCCACTTTTCCCATTCATGTAACTGACACAGCAGCCACCATTGATCATAACATTTCACAAGATCTTCCTTCGTCATATTTCCAAGTGCTTTCCTATGTTTTAAAACACCTCCCAATACCGATTTCTTAGGAACACGACTGAAAGCAGTCGTTTCTGACCCCATTTCATAAGTAAAAACCATGAGAAGAGGGAGGGAGGGGGGGAAGCACAGGGTTGATTGCAGCGTGAGTGGGAAAAGTGGGGAGAAGGTTTTATGGCGCACTTATACCACAAAGAAACAATTCTAACAACCAGTTAAACAATTAACTCACATTCCTGACAAGCTGCTTGATTTTCAGAGGGGCAACACACAGAAACACATAATATCTACTGTAAAACTCGCAGATAACATGTTGATAGCAAACATTAGCATTCTCTACTGCTAATTTCAACACTAGTGCTTCCTTAGCTTCTAGGTTTTCAGCCTGCTTATTGATGGCCTCTTGAAGATGGTCAATAAATTGCATGTAATTCTCATTGGGACTCTGATTAATAGTTGGAAATGTTTTGGCTGCTTTGTTGGTTTCGGGCACCTTTATCATAGCTCGATACGCGAGGTCTGTTGACTGCCTCAGGATTTCAGAAACTTATTGTGCCTATAGTTGTGGTGTGCCAATTAGTGTCTCTACCAAGAGTTGGGGGATACTTGCCCCTTTCAACAAATCCCCATCGTTGCGTCCTAAATGATCTATAGCTGTTACATTGCATAGGTCTAATTTTGCTTGAGTCTTTCATGGTTTTTATCTGATCTCGGGGCAACACGTACACATACTCTTTTTCCTGTTAACTTTAAAAAAAAAAAAAAAATGGTGCAAACCCTTATCGTCATCCGAGTCATCAAATAACGCGGACTTGAACGGTGCTGGAGAATCATTAGTAACAGGGGGGTTCGGGGTTTGGAACAGTGCTTTTTTGTTTTGTTTTGGTTTGGTTTTTTTTGCTTTTTTTTTTTTTTTTTTACAAATCTAGTCCAGAGAAGCCACCTCCCTCCGCTGTCTCTGCATGTTCCCATTGCTCTTTTAATCCTCTCAAAGTCTCTAGCAACAAGTGCCATGTTGTTAACCGTTCAGTTGTTTCTTTGGATCTTTCACTAGTGCTTTGCCCCATAGTAACATAGTCCTTCGTAAAGTCAATTCCAGAAGGCTAACACCCTGCTTCTTCAGAAGCAGCTTCCGTGTAGATAATATAATACCCTCTTCTTTAGATAAGTTCCACCCGCCCTGTTCCCGGTAGCTCACCAACTCTTGGCGTGGTGTCTTTTCAAGGATCCGGATCTTTGGCAGCTCCCCCCTTCTACTCTATCAGCTGTACTGGGCTCCGTCTCCACAGCTCGTCTTCAGCTGTCACAGCTTCACCGCTGTCTCTTCTTCATGCAGGATCTTTCTTCATACAGGATCACACCGGGGTCACCATATGTCCTGGTTGAGATGGACAAATGACATAGACCAAGTTCTTCCAGGATGAAAGTAGTAGATGCCATTTATTGCCATAAGTGCATTTTTATACAGTTTTACCAGTTCATGTGTCTCTTCATTATTGGTTACAAGTTACAGCAGTAACATGTCATTGGCTAATTTTGCTATCATCAATGTTACTCTTCTACTCCCTTCTCTCTCACGGGTACATCCTTAACATCTCCGGATACTCCTTTACTCCCATCTTTCTCACGGGTAGGCCTTAATCTCTTCAAGGGTAATTTCTGTTCCCATGCCCTCCGTCAGGGAATCCACGGACCCACTGTAGTCCCCCACATAGGTCCTCTTTGTTTAATGAAATATTGTTCTCTTATATCATTTTGCATGAGTTCAGTGTTTCCCAAATTTACTTAGAATACTTTCATTATTAATCTCTGCCCTGAAATAATTGAAAATAATGAAAACACCAAGTATGTTAGAAACAACTGTCATCAGAAATAATGTTCTTTTCTGATTATCCTCCTTTTTTCTGAGCATCCTTTGCTCATGGAAGTAGTGAAGCTCTGTTCAAAGCTTTGGTCATCCTCCATATTATTGGAGCTTGAACTTAGGAGGGAATTTCACACTCCAGCCTCAAGGTATAGATAAGGAGATGAGTACTATCCCTTGGGTCCAAGTATAATCTTAATTCACTTTTGATAGTGGAGGTTGTTCATGTCCCCTGGGATAAGGAGGCTGAAGGAGGTTGTCTGCGGTGATCTTAACTCATTCTCAGCTGGCAGAGACAAGCCTCAACCTTACCCTCACCCTCCCTTATGGTACCATTTCCCACCAGACTCCAGAGATAACTCATATGTTGAATTTATTTTGTGTCAAGGAAAGTTGAGTTGGTAGAGATGCCTGCAGCTTGTATGCAAGTTTTGAGAGCTCGTGACGGCATTATTTGCCATTCTTTAACACAAAGCATGCACATAATTTTAGAACAATTCTACTGTTACTAGGTTGAAAAATTTTCTAGTGACTTTGACGGGATCAGTGACAGGACTCTATGCAAAGCCCTTCACAGAATCAGACAATGGTTAGGATTGGAAGGGACCTCTGGAGATCGTCTTGTCCAACCCACCTGCTAAAGCAGGTACACCTAGAGCAGATCACACAGGAATGTGTCCAGGCAGGTCCTGAATGTCTCCAGGAAAGGAGACTCCACAACCTCTCTGGGCAGCCTGTTCTAGTGCTCTGGCACCCTCAAAGTAAAGATGGAACCTTCTATGCTTCAGCCTGTCCCCGTTGCCCCTCATCCTGTTGTTGGACCCACTGAAAGGAGTCTGGTCCCGTCCTCTTGACATCCACCCTTGAGATATTTATAAACATTGATGAGATCCCCTCTCAGCCTTCTCTTATCCAGGCTGAACAGACACAGCTCTTTCAGTCTCTCTTCAAAAGAAAGGTGCTCTAGGCCCCTAATAATTGTCAAGTTCTAGAAAGTGAAGGGAAGCATAGATATCAACCTAAAAAATATATGCTTGGCCTTTTATGGGCAATTAATGAAGCACATCACTAGTGCACTAACACAAAGGTTTCAGAGATAATAGAAAGTATAGAAATCACAGTGAAGTGTGGCGTATCAAACGATTTATGCATTTTTTAATGTGAGCTGCAGGAATAACTGGTGTGAAAGCACAACAGGAGTTGCAAGATGAGTTTAACAGAATGTTAGTGCAATCATAAGTCTTTTCATTCTGACAATTAACTTCATTTATAACACATACTCAGCTTATGAAGATCAGCACTACCAGTTTCAAATGTGTTAAAGCAGTTTGCAGGAGCAAAAGATCTGTTTTAATTTTCCTTATGGAAACTATTCATCCCAAAGTGGCTTTGGAGTGCCGCTAGTAATATGATGTAATACAAGCTACTGTTGTTTGTTGGCTGTAAAAAGTGTCATATTCATAGAATCGTAGAATAGTTTGGGTTGGAATGGACCTTTAAAGGTGATCTAGTCCAAACCCCCTGCAATGAGCAGGGACATTTTCAACTAGATCAGGTTGCTCAGAACCTCATCCAGCCTGGCCTTGAATGTTCACAGGGATGGCGCATCTATCAAATCTCTGGGCAACCTGTTCCAGTATTTTACAACCCTCATTGTAAAAAATGTCTTCCTCATGTCTAGCCTGAATCTCCCCTCTTTTAGTTTAAAACCATTACACCTTGTCTTATCATAATAGGTCCTGCTAGAAAATCTGTCCCCTTTTAAGTACTGAAATTAAGGTCGCCTCGGAGTCTTCTCTTCTCCAGGCTAAACAGCCCCAACTCTCTCACCCTTTTCTTGTAGGAGAGATGTTCCATCCCTCTGATAATTTTTGTGGCCCTCCTCTGGACCGTCTCCAGCAGCTACATGTGTTTCCTGTACTGAGGGCTCCACAGCTGGACACAGTACTCCAGGTAGGGTCTCACCAGAGCAGAATAGAGGGGCAGAATCACCTTCCTTGACCTGCTGGCCACACAGTGCACTAGCTGAATCCCTGTAGAACCTATTTTCTTGTACTCCTGTGCAAGATTAACAGTTTCTGCAAGGAAGAATAAGAGGTTAGCAATGACCCTGAAGGTGCATACACAGGGGAACATTTTCCTACAGGTGTAACACATAGAGATATTCAGAGATGTATCACATAGGTCGTACATGGGTCACGTACATACATAGGTCACCAAGCTGGGAGGAGTGGCTGACACACCAGAAGGCTGTGCTGCCATCCAGCAAGACCTGGACAGGCTAGAGAGCTGGGTGGGGAAAAATTTAATGAAATATAACAAGGGCAAATGCAGAGTATTGCATCTGGGCAGGAACAACCCCAGGTTCCAGTATAAGTTGGGGAATGATCCATTAGATAGCAGTGTAGGGGAGAGGGACCTGGAGATCCTGGTGGACAACAGGATGACCATGAGCCAGCACTGTGCCCTTGTGGCCAAGAGAGCCAATGGCATCCTGGGATGTATTAGAAGGGGGGTGGTTAGTAGGCCGAGAGAGGTCCTCCTTTTTCTCTACTCTGCCCTGGTGAGACCACACCTGGAATATTGTGTCCAGTTCTGGGCCCCTCAGTTCAAGAAGGACAGGGAACTGCTGGAGAGAGTCCAGCGTAGGGCAACCAAGATGATTAAGGGAGTGGAGCATCTCCCTTATGAGGAAAGGCTGAGGGAGCTGGGTCTCTTTAGTTTGGAGGAGACTGAGGGGTGACCTTATTAATGTTTACAAATATACAAAGGGTGTGTGTCATGAGGATGGAGCCAGGCTCTTGTTGGTGACAAACAATGGTAGGACAAGGGGTAATGGATTTAAGCTGGAACATAAGAGGTTCCGCTTAAACTTGAGAAGAAACTTCTTCTCAGTGAGGGTAACAGAGCACTGGAACAGGCTGCCCAGGGAGGTTGTGGAGTCTCCTACTTTGGAGACATTCAGGACCCACCTGTACACATTCCTGTGTAGCCTCATCTAGGTGTTCCTGCTCTGGCAGGGGGATTGGACTAGATGATCTTTCGAGGTCCCTTCCAATCCCTAGCATTCTATGATTCTATGATTCTATGATAGGTCAAGGGAAGAAAGAGGGCTAGAGCTTTTTTTGGTTAAATGAAACTGAAGACTACATGGCACAAGTAAACTAGGAGCCAAATCATCTGAATGATGTTGTTCGTAGGGTCTTTACTGGTTCATCTTGATACTCAGAGTTTTCAGAAGAGTGGAAGAGTAAGAAGAAATGTTGAGCTATAGTTTTAGGAGAAAAACTGCATTGTAGGGATGTGAAACATTGAGGCAATGCTTTATTAGTTAAAATCAGAGGTAGAAAGAAGTTTGATGAAGTGGGTTTGTCCTGGTTTTGTTAAAAACAAGTTTCTCTTTCAGTGAATTTGCCTGTCACTTAAAGCTTTCTTATTAGCTGCATTTTCCTGGAAAGCCAGATACATGTTTTGGTAAACATAGCAATGGTATGCAAGGTCGCTGGAGTGATAAGGATGGATGCACATCTCGCGAGAGGGGCAACGAGAAAACAGGTGACCAAAAACTGACCAATGGAGTATAACATCCCACTTCACGTGAATACCTCATATAAAAGTGGGAGATCACAAGGATCTCGTCCCTTTTTCCTCATGGCTGACATTAGGAGAGGACCTTGCTAGTTTTCCCAGCGAACTGAGGCCTAGTGACAGACTGAATCCAGCTCCGGTTGGCTGCGGAGTCCAATCCAGGACTTCGGGTGCCAGTTCTGCAGTTACTGGGACTTTCCAGATTGGTTTTGTATATTTTGTATTATTTTCTCTATTTTTATTAGTAGCATTATTAAAACTTTTTTAATTTTTCCACCTCTCTTCTCTCTGTCCTTCTTTCCCTCCCAATCACCTGTCCTTAGTGGGAAGGGGGGAGAGGGTGGAGCTGAAGGGGGAAGGTGGAGGAGAGGGGGTTAACAATACATCTGCCACAGTTTTATTCTCACCCCGCAATCAAACCTCGACAGGGTTGTATAAAGATAACTGAGTTTGGATTTGAAGGAAGAAGTGGCATTTTCAGAATATTGCATGTCTGGGGCAAAAGAAAGATAACAAATGATTGTACACAGAACTAGACTCTTATGTTCTGGAGAATAAGAATAGTTATTTTGCTTGTGGCTATACTAAGTTTCAAGTGCCAGTAAGATCAGTAGGAGAAGCTGGCAAGAGACCAGCTAGAAGATGAGACCCAAATATGGAAAACTGAGAACAAGGCTAATTCTATAAGTCATGGATAATAGCTGTCATGAGTAAAACTAATCTCTGTGCAAGACTTGATGTTTCTCATGGAAACCATCTCACTTCAGGCCCTATTGCTCCAAGTAATGATACCTCCTCTTCCATGTGTCCTACTTGTTCTGCAGTATAGGTGGTCTCTAAAATGGTTTTCACTTTCTTCTTTGGCCTTGATCTTTTTTTCAGTAATGGAACCTAATTCATTTTTAGACTTTTGGGTGCTTAATTCATCCTTCATCTTGTTTTAGGTATGCATATTTATTTTCAACGTATGTTCTAAGTAAAATATTATAGAATTTAATATCCGGTGGAAAATCTGCTTAAGAGCTAATGATTTCCCTAGTCCTTAAAAGGGAAAAAATAAATGCCTTATTTCATATTAGAGAGGTATCATGTTAAACTACCAGTAGTAGTACTAATAGTAGTAGTCTTGATTTCTCCTTAGCTCTAGATACTGAGGCATTCAAATAAAGAGCAAAGTTGGCCTAGGAGCTCCATGAACTGGAAAGAAGCTCCTCTGGATGTTGATTTAGAATCCCATTGGTCTGGATTAATTATCATTCTCAATTACTATAGGAGACATCTGATCTACAGCCTCAGTCTACCCCAAAAGAAGGACAGTGGCGTAGAGTTTGGGTATTCAGTCCTTGGCTGTTCTTCAAACCCAAATAGCTTTGACACTTTGCTGCCTTCTACAGTCTATACATATACATCCAGTGCTAAAATTATTCCTTAATTTCTAGAGGAAAATATTAGCTTTTAAAACACATATCTAATCCACTACCCACTTTCTGCGTATAAATAGTTTGCTGGTTGCACGGGGGAAGATGGAAAGAAGGGACTCACTGGACACCTCATGTGCTTGAAGCATATTTAACAGAGATGACCTCTGGGCAAAGCTCTTCTTTCCTGCACAACCCTGAGAAGAAAGAGCACCAGTGAACTTGTACTTTTGAATGGAGGTTTCATCTGGCTTTTCATTAGAAAAGAGATATTTTGTGTGCTTGGCCAAATTCAAAATAGTTTATAAACGTAGCCTGTCATTATAGCTGTGGACTGCACATAGAGTTCTTAAGTCACACCTTGTGAGGTGTTTTTCTGGAAGGGTGGGTGGTTTGGGTCTTTTTTGGCTTTTTTTTTTTTGATGGGGTTTTTTTGGTGGTGGAGGTAGTGGTGTTTTTTTTGGTTTTTGGGGGATTAAACAGTTTGGTTTTTTCTTAAGCTAATATGAGAAAGGAGGAAGGATGAGAGTTTGTAGGAATCATGAACTTGGTTTTCCTTGGTCTCTCATCAGTTTCTAGACTTAGAAGAAGTAGCTTTTTCTCATAGTGGTAACTGGATTTAAGGATTATAATGATCTTTGGGACACAAGCCTTCTTACCCATGGTAGTAAAAACTGTTCCCTCCAGTGAAAATGACACATGCACACAACACATGCACTCACATGCTTCCAGTATACAAGTGTCGAGGGTTTAGATTGTGGGGTGACAATAAAACTCTGGCAGATGTATTGTTAACCTCCTCTCTCCCCACTTCCCCCTTTTGCCCGTCCCTTTCCCCCCTTCTCACTAACAACAGGCGATTGGGAGGGAAAGAAGGACAGAGAGAAGAGAGTTGGAAAAATTAAAAATGTTTTACTAATGCTACTAATAAGAATAGAGAAAATAATACAAAATATACAAAACCAATCTGGAAAGTCTCAGCAACTGCAGAGCCGGCACCCGAAGTCCTGGATTGGACTCCCCAGCCAACCAGAGCTGGATTCAGTCTGTCACTAGGCCTCAGTTCGCAGGGACAACTAGCAAGATCCTGTCCTAATGTTGGCCATAAGCAGAAGGGAAAAAAAGGGAGACGAGATCCTTGTGATCTCCCACTTTTATATGAGGTATTCATGTGAATGGAATGTTATATACCGTTGGTCAGTTTCTTGGCCACCTGTTTCTCGTTGCCCCTCTCACAAGATGTCCATCCATGCTAAGCAATAACTTTTCATTCCATTGCTGTGTTTACCAAAACATGTATCTGGTTCTCCAGGAAAATGCAGCTAATATGAAGACTTTAGCTGACAGGCAAATTCACTAAAAGAGAAACTTGTTTTTTAACAAAACCAGGACAACATGACATTGAATAAAAAAAAAAAATAATAAAATATTAGCTTCCAAAAATATCACTGGAATATCACATCCAAAGCCCTGCTTTATCCAGTAATACCACTGGGTGGAATGGACTGACTTATGACAGTACATTATGATAGTCTGTATATCATAACTCACATTCTGGCAATTTATGACTGTCCTTATTATCTATTGAGTCCTGTCAATGCATATATAGATATACTTGTAGAGGATGACTTCAAAGGCTTTATGTCATCTACGTAGGAAAATAAGCAGTTCAGTTAGAAGATAGGGCAGGTATTAGACAACCCTGCCCCAAAGATTTCAAAGACTTTTTGTGAAAGACTTTTTGCATATCACATACTCTAATTATTTAGTTATAATGACTGTATGTTGGGGGTTTTTTTTGCCTGTTATTTGTTAGAAACATTGAGGAAAGAAGAAAAAGGAAATGTGCAAGGTATCAGTTCAACATTGTTTTGTTCCTGTTGAAAAGGCCAGGTAAAAGAATCTGGTGACTTGCCTTAACATCAGCCATCTGTAAATTCATCTTTTTTTGGCTTCCTAGGTAATCTAGTTTCAGCCAAAATGAGTATTCTCAATGTTGACAAATGGTCTTGCTACATTTCCCCAGTAAAAGTAGTTTTGTAGGAGATTTGAACTTATGGAACTCTGGAACTCTTGCTTCCCTTGAGAAAAATAGAAGTGCAAGATAAAATCTTTATGATTAATTACCACTATTGCCAGTTTTTCAGCTATAGGTTCAATCAAGAACATGACAATAGGTAGTTTCACAGCACTGCTGTAGTGCAGTAACTGATTCATAAACTCTAGAGAGCTGAATATTGATTTTCATAGGAAATCTTTTCCTTGGTAAGGACCAAACCAGATTTTCTGACACCTTCCTTGGCTTTCCAATTAATATATGCTTTACTTTTGTTCCATAACCATGTCACATCCCCAAAATATAGTAGGATGAAAAGCTATATGCATAAAGTCCTGGATAATATTCAGCTTCTATGCTGTAGGGTCTCAATTTCTGATCTAGTGACTCACAGAAATTGTTAACTTCTGCTGAAAGATTTCTCTTTAAGAGTGCCTGATTTCCCATTTCACCATTGTAATTACAGAGTTGAGGGTAAAAAAGCCATCACAGAAAGACTGTATAGTCTATTCCCATGCCTTAAATAAATCCATCATGTCATTCATGCAGTTGTTTGCCTAACTTGTTATTGAAGACTTTCACAACATTCCTAGGTGATATAATACAGTCATAAATCCCCTAAAACTATTAGTCTTTCAAAAATCCTGATGCCATTTCAGCCCATTATTACTCATTCCACACCTAAGAAACAGGGACAACAGCTCTTACTTTGCTTCTTCCTCCTAACAGTGTTTGTTATGTGTTTGAAAATGGGTAAGATGTCTAAGGTGGATGGATGATGGCAGAGCGGTGGATGTGGTCTACCTTGACTTCAGTAAAGCCTTTGACACAGTCTCACACAGCATCCTCACAGCTAAGTTGAGGAGGTGTGGTCTAGACAATAGACTAGTGAGGTGGGTTGCAAACTGGCTTAAGGAGAGAAGCCAGAGAGTGGTAGTCAATGGTGCGGAGTGTAGTTGGAGGCCAGTATCTAGTGGAGTGCCTCAGGGGTCAGTACTGGGGCCAATATTATTCAATATATTCATTAACGATTTGGACGAGGGAATAGAGTGTACTATCAGCAAGTTTGCTGATGACACTAAGCTGGGAGGTGTGGCTGACACGCCAGAAGGCTGTGCTGCCATCCAGCGGGACCTGGACAGGCTGGAGAGTTGGGCGGGGAATAACCTGATGAAATTTAACAAGGGAAAGTGTAGAGTCCTGCATCTGGGCAGGAACAACCCCAGGTTCCAGTATAGGTTGGGAAATTACATATTAGAGAGCAGTGTAGGGGAAAGGGACCTGGGGGTCCTGGTGGACAACAGGATGACCATGAGCCAGCACTGTGCCCTTGTGGCCAAGAGAGCCAATGGCATCCTGGGGTGTATTAGAAGGGGGGTGGCTAGTAGATCGAGAGAGGTCCTCCTTCCCCTCTACTCCGCCCTGGTGAGACCACATCTGGAATATTGTGTCCAGTTCTGGGCCCCTCAGTTCAAGAAGGACAGGGAACTGCTGGAGAGGGTCCAGCGTAGGGCAACGAAGATGATTAAGGGAGTGAAGCACCTCCCTTATGAAGAAAGGCTGAGGGAGCTGGGGCTCTTTAGTTTGGAGAAGAGGAGACTAAGGGGGGACCTCATTAATGTTTATAAATATATAAAGGGTGAGTGCCATGAGGATGGAGCCAGGCTCTTCTCGGTGGCCAACAATGATAGGACAAGGGGTAATGGGATCAAGCTGGAACACAAGAGGTTCTGCTTAAATTTGAGAAAAAACTTCTTCTCAGTGAGGGTGACAGAGCACTGGAACAGGCTGCCCAGGGAGGTTGTGGAGTCTCCTTCTCTGGAGAAATTCAAAACCCGCCTGGACATGTTCCTGTGCGACCTCACCTAGGCGTTCCTGCTCCAGCAGGGGGATTGGACTAGATGATCTTTTGAGGTCCCTTCCAATCCCAAACACACTGTGATACTGTGATACTGTGATACTGTGCTACTCCTGGTTTCTTTATAAATTAAATAATTTCAGTCGTTTTATTTTTCTCCAACTCTTCCAATCTCTAAACCTCACGTCATTTCTGTTACCTTCTCCTGAATTTCTTCCAGCTTCCACTTGATTCCCAACTTTCTTCATTTGTGGTGCTCTAAACAGAACAAAATTGTCCAGCTGAAGTTTCAGTGGTGCTCATTAGATACGCTCATTTCTTCTATTTATGCATCCCAATAAGGTAGTGTCTTTTTTATCACCAGTAATGGTGTTGATTTTGTTCAGCTTGTTTTTTGCTATGACAGATCTTTTCTGCAGGGCTGGATTAGTCATTGTCCATCCTAAAATTTTATAAGTGATTTTTTTTTTACACAGTTGTTCCCTATTCTTTTGAATGAAGTGTATCCTTTTTCTTCAGGTCATTACATCATTTTTTACCATCTCAACTTGAATTCTAAACATCAGGGAGTCTTGCATCCTCCATTTCTCTTCAGTTTCACAGTATTTACAAGTTCAATATGCATACCTACTCTTCTATAATTCAGGTCATTATGAGGCGTGGAAATGACCTTACAACCCTTGAGATTGTAAAGAAGGTTTGTATTTACAACACCGGACACACAGGGGATAGCTCCGCCCAAGATGTGTGTGTTTTTACTGTAGTTGTGAGCTTGGTTAAATACAGTAAAGTGTTACATATTCATGAAAATTTTAAGAATGCCTATACATATTCATAACTTGTCCCTGAGAAGGCGGTTCTTATTACAGTGAGTTCCAGGAGACCATTTCCATAGTCTCCACCTCCTGCTGCGCAGTGATCGTGAACCCAGATCTTCTTCTCTGTACACAGACACCTTTGGTCCAGTGTGAGCAAACAGATTGATATCTTTGGAATGGATGTTTTGATTTTTCCCAGTTCTTTCTGTAAAACTATTGCTCAGCCTCTAGAATTGATTGCTACTCTGATCAAAAAAAGCAGAGAGTGGATTCAGGTCTTAATAGGCCATGACCCATCTGTCATATATGTACAATTTGTGAAATCTGATTTTGATTTTTTTTTATTCGCAGTCTATGTCCTTGTAAATTGTACTAGCCGATTTTCTTAACAGCACAGCTTTTGGCATGCCTATGAGGTGTGGAAATTACTTTACAACCTGTGATTGTAAAGTAGGTATGTTTATTTACAGCACACTGGACACATGGGGGAATAATTCCACCTAAGACGTGTGCAAATTTCCAGTAGATGTGAGCTTGATTAAATGCTGTAGTGTTACATATTCATGAAAGTTCTAGGAACACCTATACATATTCATAACCTGTCCCTGAGAAGGCGGTTCTTATTACAATGAGTTCAGGGAAATCATTTCCATAGTCTCCACCTCCAACCCTTCCTGGTTGCGCCTGCGCAGTGATCATGAAACAAGGACTTCTTTGCTGTACACTTTCACCTTTGGCCTGGTGTGCTGAGTTGGCTGGGACTCAAACTGATGAGCTGGTTGGAACTGGCATATTGCCTTTCCTGCGCCCAAGTTTCTGTTATCTAGTTCACTCAAGGATGCACTCAAGGATTTTTTATCTTTGCAAGGCCTGTGAAGTCGTCAACAAACTCCTGTTTCTCATACAATAAGTTACACAAAGCTAAGCAAGGCTAGGCTATTGTGATGTGGGTTAAGGGTTAGCTCTTTAAGTATTATCTCCTTAGTTCTTTAAGTGTTAGTTCTTTAAGTGTTAATTCTTTAAGTGTTAATTAGTTAATTTCCTGTATCACTTAAATGTAAATTGCTGCTGAATCTGCATGTCTTTGACATCAGGCCACAGACCATACATGTATTTGGTTCGATTCCACATGCACATTTTTTGTTGATGGATCAGGGAAATCTCGTAAAGGTATAGTGGTCTGGCATGAAGATAATGATTGGCACCCTTCTGTTAAAATTATTTATGGCTCAACCCAATTAGCAGAATTTGGCACAACTTTACATGACTTACTTAGAGTTTTTTAAGGAGGAACTTCTAAATTTGATTTGTGATTCTGAGTACATAGTCGAGGTCCTACATCACATCTCCTCCACCTTTCTTAAAGAAATCTCACAACAGCAGATCTTTGAAATGTTTGTATCATTGCAAACTGCATTACGGCATTGCAGACACCCATTGTTTGTTACTCATATATGCTCTCATACCACTTTACCAGATACCATAACAGAAGAAAGTGCAGTTGCAGACTCCTATACTGTAGCTACAGTCCTGTGGCGAGTGCACTCGCCCCCCCCGCCCCAGCCAAACCAGCAGCAGTTTGGTCCAGGTTCCAGAGGAGGAAAGGGCCTGAGCTGCAGCCAGGCCAAGAACTCCTTCCAGGAGACCCACAGGGAAGCATAATGGTGCACTAAACACCGGTGGCTTGTGGGCACAGGGAGTCTCATGCATACTTTTCCTACTGTATGCAATTTGACTATGAGTCAACCACTTCATTCTATAAATACGACAACCTGGATGAGCCCACTTTGAACAATCCCTGCTAAATAAGTGAGCTGTATGGCAATGGTTTTACTACTCAGAGGTCAGTGGATGAGCCCAATTCAAGTTCGATGTTGATCATTTAGCTTAAGTAGATGCACACCAAATGTAATGGATTATTTAGAGATATAATATTGTATAATTTTTAGTGTACTCTTTGATTCATGTTACTTAGTAGACTAGATTTGCTAAAATTTCAAGCTATAAGGTCCTACTTGTATTTACCAAAAGCAGCTGCAGACTACACTAAACGCCTGCAAGATAAAATCTACCTTGCATTTTCCTGGGGAAAATGGAACTGACTGGGAAAAAAACGATCCAAGGCTAACGCAGAGACATCACAGACATCTGCAAAGCGGGGCCTATTTTGCACTTCGCTGAGAAGAAAGAATTTATCCAGACAAAATTGCACCTTCAAGGATATGGACCATAAACAACGTCTACAACTGAACAAAACCAAGGCTCATGTGGAGTCAGGGAAAAAGGGTCCAATGGGGAGCAAAAGGACCTGGTGGTAATATGTTGCTATTGGACTGGATCTTGGTGTGAATGGTCCTTAAAGATATAAAAGTTTGTAGCTTTCTTTGCTCAGACGGACCTCTCTGCAGGCACCCAACTTGAGCCAGCCCTTTTGCTATTTTACTCCATTAAATTTTTTTCTGATAATTTTGTTTCCTGAAAGTCTGGTTTGCATGCGGTTACAGGTCTCCCCTGAAAGTTTTCCTTCAGAGCTCTAAGTACAGGCTCCAGAGTGAATGGTTATCAGAGGAAGAAGAATCCCAAACGTTTGCATAGCGACGGATAAGGCCTCGTCTGAGATTTTGTCTCTGGAGCTTCAAAATGGTCATCAGGGAAAGAAGACGCCTGAAGGTTTGCTTCGTGAATGAATACACATGCCTGGAAAGAAGGCAAGCGATATTTGGCTTGGTATATCTCCCCCATGCAGTAAATGATAGAGCAAACTCGCCACCAAACTCTTTAATATCACACTTCTCTTTAAGAAATCTAAACATTTTTCTGCAGCAAGCAGAACCCTAAATTACTCCCCCGTGAGAAGTCCGCTTCCAGTCTGCCACAGCATCACACTCTTTCTTCCATCAGAATGATGCTGCTTTAAAAAAGATGTTTGATCTCACACTTGATCAAGTGAAAGACATAGTTCACTCTTGCCTGGAATGTCAAGGCCTTATTACAAATTCACCCTCCCTTGGAGTTAACCCTCGCGGGCTCACAGCTAATGCCATTTAGCAGACTGATGTTAAATATGTCTCATCTTTTGGTCATTTGAAATATGTACACGTTTCTATAGATGCTTTTTCAGGTATGCTTTGTGCATCTGTTTATACTAATGAAAAAAGCAGGGATGTTCAGTGCCACTGGATCCGCTGTTTTGCTATTCTGGGTGTACCACAACAGATTAAAACTGACAATGGTCCTAGCTACACTGCCAGATCCATGCAATACTTTTTATAGCAATGGGGTGCGTTGCATGTCACACATATTCCACATTCTACCACTGGACAGGCTATTATTGAATGGGTGAATTCCACACTGAAACAAATGTTATTAAAACAAAATGGGGGGGCGAGGGATATACTCCTTAAGATAGCTTAAATAAAGCTATATATGTTTTAAATTTTTTAAATCAGGAAGAGCATGGGTTTGTTCCAATAGAGCATCATTTCCAATCACAAAAAGAATTACAGAGTGAGGGGCAAGCAAAAGTAATGTACAAAGATCTGTACACCCAGAAATGGGAAGGATCAGTACCTTTAATAACCTGGGGACGAGGGTATGCTTGCATCCATGTTGCAGGTGAAAACCTATGGGTGCCAGCACGATGGGTCAAGCCAGCATTATGCCACCCATCCCCAGAGCAATAGGTGGATCCAGCGCTACCATCATAACCCTCGTAGCCGTGATCTATGGAACCACAGCATTTCAATCACCACCGCTGGTGCAACCGCAAAATGTATGGGTAACGTTAGCAAATGCAACAGGCCATGATGCCATTTGTTTGTCAACCAGCTCTCCTGAAAATCCTTTTCACACGTGCTTAGTAGGGATTCCATTAGGAGTAGCTGAGTGGCCAACAACTGGTTCTCCCCCTTGTGACAACCACACAACACACAATACAGTGGATAACTGGGATGGTTGTGTAGTGCACTGGTCCTCATTTCAAGCGCTAGAACCACAAGAAATAGAATTATTAGGATCCTTAACTGCAGATTATTGCCTCTACTTCAATTATACAGGGAAAAATCAATCTTATGTGCAAATTGTTAATGCATTGCTTGCAATATATCAAAATGAGTCAATATGGTGTAACTATTCTAGTAAAAATATATCACATTCCAGCAATACCCCCGTCACATTACTCAAAGGTGTGTTCCTAGTGTGTGGGGACCGAGCTTGAGGAGCAATTCCATCTCATATATGGGGAGGTTCTTGCACTTTAGCGTGATTGACAGTACTAACTGCAAATATGTCCATGATTTTTAATTATACAAAATATCATTGTCGCTCAAAAAGATCAAGCCATAAATTTGATGAAGATTGTGATTCTGAAGTAACATTTTGGAATACTGGGGAAATAGTATCAGCATCGCTATTTGTACCAGGAGTTGCTGCAGCTGCTGCTCATAATAAGCTTGCAAAGCTGGGATGTTGGCTTATGAAATAAAATAATGCTACTTCGCTTGCTTTAACTGGCTCATTAGCTGATGTAGATTCAGTTCACCATGCTACATTACAAAATCAAGCCGTGATAGACTTTTTGCTATTAGCGCAAGGACATAGTTGTGAGGATTTTGATGGAATGTGTTATATGAACCTGTCTGATCATTCTGTGTCTATTCACAAAAGTATCCAGGATCTGAAGGCTCTGACATCACAACTACAAATACACAATGAGCTAGATTTCTTTGGACCTTTTGGACAATGGGCAGCAGCACTGAAATGACTATTGCTCACTGGATGTTTGATATTGAAAGCAATACTAGTCTTCATTGCATGTTTACCATGCCTGCTCAAACTAATTCGCAGACTAATAGACTCAGCATTAGAAGCTGCCTTGAAGAAAGAAGCACACCTCATCCAGATTAATGATATTCAACAAGAAGACATTGAGATGCAGAAAGATGAAGAAAAGGCTGAACTTTTGGGGGATTTTGAGGCTTTGCCACAGCCAGCTCCTTTGTTGCAGAAACAAAAACGGGGACATGTAGAGTACTTTAGAAGTAGGACAGAGAGCATGGGTTGCTACAGGATAACTTTATGCTGAGTAGAACAGTGTCCTGGTTTTGTTAAAAAACAAGTTTATCTTTTAGTAAATTTGCCTGTCAGCTAAAGCTTTCATATTAGCTGCATTTTCCTGGAGAACCAGATACATGTTTTGGTAAACATAGCATTGGAATGCAAAGTTATTGATAATGAATGGATGCACCTCTCGTGAGAGGGGCAACGCGAAACAGGTGACCAAGAAACTGACCAACAGAGTATAGCATTCCATTCATGTGAATACTTCATATAAAAATGGGAGATCACGAGGATCTCGGCCCCTTTCCTTTTTGCTTATGGCCGACATTAGGAGAGGACCTTGCAAGTCGTCCCTGTGAACTGAGGCCTAGTGAGAGACTGAATCCAGCTCCGGTTGGCTGCGGAGTCCAATCCAGGACTTTGGGTGCAGGCTTTGCAGTTGCTGAGACTTTCCAGATTGGTTTTGTATATTTTGTATTATTTTCTCTATTTTATTAGTAGCATTAGTAAAACATTTTTAATTTTTCCGGCTCTCTTCTTTCTGTCCTTCTTTCCCTCCCAATCGCCTGTCCTTAGTGGGAAGGGGGGAGAGGGAGGGGCTGAAAGGGGAAGGAGGAGGGAAGAGGGGAGTTAACAATACATCTGCCACGGTTTTATTGTCACCCCACAATCTAAACCCTCGACAAACAGTGAGTAATCTGAAGAATGAGAAACAAATTATTAGATAACAGAATGAATATAAGGATGGGCGCTCTCTGACTGGGAGAAAGATGACCTTGATCAGGATAGAGCCAAGTAACAAACCGCAACCCAGGGAATGGCTGAGGCACTGCATGGGCAACGCATGGACAGCTCATGAATGGGGTGTGGGACAGGGTTCCAAATACAGTATATAAGCAGCTGGAAAAGGAACAATAAATGCTCTTGTATCACCACTGAGAGTCCTTGCTCCACAGTGTTTCCACAGAGGATAACCTCCCTCGACCTGCTGGTCACACTCTTCCTAATGCAGCCCATGATACCATTGGCCTTTTTGGCCACAAGGGTACATTGCTGGCACTTGGTCAAACTGTCATCCACAAGGACTCCCAGGTCCTTCTCCAGCAGGTCAGCCCCTAACCTGTACTGGCACATGGTGTCATTCCTCCCCAGGTGCAGGACCCTACACTTGCCTTTGTTGAACTTCATTAGGTTGCTTGCTGCCTAGCTCTCTAGCCTGTCCAGGTCTCGCTGAATGGCAGCACAGCCTTCTGGTGTATCAGACACTCCTCCCAGTTTTGTATCATCAGCAAACTTGCTGAGGGAACACTCAGTCTCGTCATCCAGGTCGTTAATGAAGAGATTGAACAAGACTGGACCAAGTCCTGACCTCTGGGGAACATCGCTAGCTACAGGCCTCCAACTAGATTCTGCACCAGTGATCACAACCCTCTGAGCTCTGCCATTTAGCCAGTTCATGATCCATCTCCCTATTCACTCATCTAGCCCACACTTCCTGAGCTTAATTTATGAAGCCCCCATAATCCAAGGGGAAATGGTAAGCGACCTGCTATACCACTTAGACATGCACAAATCTATGGGGCTAGATGTGATCCACCCAAGTGTACTGAGGGAGCTGGTGGAGGTGCTCACCAAGACACTTTCCATCATTTATCAATAGTCCTGGCTGACCAGGGAGATCTCAGTTGACTGGAGGTTAGCAAGTGTGATGCCCATCTACAAGAAGGGCTGGAAGGAGGATTCAGGGAACTACAGACCTGTCAGTCTGACCTCGGTGCTAGGGTGAGGGATTAAAGGCATGGACTCTCAGTGCGGGTGAACCAAGAGACCTTTTATTTTCACAAGGCACATTTTATAGTTAGTAGCTATTGTACACACGTTTAACTTTCTGTTTTAATTGGCTTATGGCAGCTGTCAGAAAGGCAATACACAGAAGCACGTAATATGTGCTGTAAAACTCACAGCACGTTGACAGTAAACATTAGTGTTCTCTGTAGCTAATTTCAACATTAGTGCTTCCTTAGCTTCTAGGTTTTCAACCTGTTTACTGATGGCCTCTTGAAGACAGTCAATAAACTACATGTAATTCTCATTGGGACTGTTTAATAGTCGTAAATGATTTGGGTGCTTTGTTGGTTTCAGGCACCTATATCATAGCTTGATATGCAAGGTCTGCTGACTGCCTCGATTTCAGAAACTAATAATTCCTGTAATTGTAGTGTGCTGGTTAGTGTCTCTTCCAAAAGTTTGGGGATACCCGCCCCTTTCAAGGGATCCCCATTTTTCCATCCTAAATGATCTATAGCTGTTACATTGCATAGGTCTAATTTTGCTTTTTCTTAATCTGGATCAAATACTTTTATATTGTTCTTACCATGAAAGAAGTTTGAGACATTGAACTTATCCAGGTTTGTTGGATCCTGCAGTGTCACCATGTCTTGCCAAGTAAAGGGCTCATCTATTAAAAGATCCTTGCAGCTCTTTGGTTTTATGTTCAGCTGCTCAATTACCTCATAGGCAAACACATTTCCAGTTATCTTGATGGCCACAATATGGGAGTTATTGGTGAATACAGTAAACAGCACTGGACAGTGGTATTTACCTTCACTGTTTTTAGCAAAATTCAGCTTTATAAGTGATTTGACACGTAGTTTTTCTCCTGTGATTGGATTGGTTCCATATTTCTTTATCTCTATGTGAGAAAGCAACTACAATGTACTAAATTCTGCCCAGGAGCGGATGAGGAGCGAGTTGAGAGTGTATGGGTCAGAATTAAGGGGCAGGCTGGCAGGGGTGATACTGTTGTAGGTGTCTATTACAGGGCACCAGATCAGGCTGAGGAAGTTGATGAGGCCTTCCATAGGCAGCTGAGAGTGGCCTCACAGTCACAGGCCCTGGTTGTTGTGGGTGATTTTAACTTGAGTCAGCTGATCAGAGCCAGCCCAGCGAGAGTTGGAGCCGGCGGGGTTCAGCCGACCACGAGGTTCAGCCGAGATTAGGAAGCTCAGAGGGAAACGTACAGGGACAGCGTGATTCCCGGTGAGTCTCGATCCCCGCAGCCCCGGCAGCCATTGCGAGAGAGCGGCTGACGTGGGGGGGGGCGTTCCCACGGTGATGGTGACCACACCCCCTCCCCTTGCCTTGAAAAATCCTTTGGGAGGGCAGCCACTAGTCGCTGCCCACCAGGTACAAGGGAGGAGCAACCAGTTTGTGTAGCCGGTGAGTCCCACCCACACTGTGCTACAGCAGCAGGTTTGGCAGCTTGTGCAGCAGGGTGCAGAGAGCACTTGTCGCTTGTCAGCCCCTCTAGCTTATTGCCAGCATCCCAGAGGGCTGACGACCATGGTCGCCTCCAGGAGGAGAGCTTGTCTCAAACAGACTGTGGCTACGCAGACTGAGGAGGTTCTGTCCCGAACGGTGGCTGTTCAGGTCTCCGGCTGCCAGGAATGCCAGAGCCTGCTGCTGCCGGGGGAGGGAGGCCAGCACTCCACCTGTGTGAGGTGTGAGCAGGTGCAAGACCTGCTCGACATGGTTGTGAAACTTAAGGAGGAGGTTGAGATGCTGAGGACCATCAGGGAGTGCGAAAGGGAGATCAACTGCTGAAGTAACACCCTGACGTGCCAGTCGGAGAGGTCCCAGGGAGGTACCCCCCAAAAGGAGATGGACCTCCTGCCCTCTCGGAAAGAGGCGGAAGTCCTGAGGTGGCCCCACCCTTGTTGCTGTCGGGCAGAGGTAGGGGACCTGAAAGACGACGAGGGTTGGAAGCGTATTCCAGTTCGGCGTCATGGGCAGCCCCCATCCCTGCCTGCTTTGTCTCCCCAGGTGCTCCTCCGTAATAGGTTTGAGGCCCTGGATCTTGAAGAAAAGGTAGGTGAGGAGGTGGTGCTAAGCCTGCCTACAAGATCACATAGGAAGAGGCGGTTGACTTCACAACTTAAGACTGCCTCTGATAAGAAAGAAAGAAGGGTGTTTGTAATAGGAAATTCCCTTCTGAAAGGAACAGAGGGCCCAATATGCAGAGTTGACCCTCATCTTAGGGAAGTTTGTAGTCTACCTGGAGCCCGGATCAAGGATATTGCTAGAGAGCTCCCTAAACTGGTGCACCCGACAGACTACTACCCGCTGCTGGTCTTCCAGACAGATGGGGAGGAAGCTGATTCCTGTAGTCTGAGGGGAATGAAGAATGATTTCAAAGTCTTGGGAAGGATGGTGAAAGACTCAGGGGCTCAAGTGATCTTCTCTTCACTCCTTCCATCTTCAAGTGACGATGTGGGATGGAATAGGAAAATTCAGTCTCTAAATGGTTGGCTCCAAGACTGGTGCTACAGGCAGGGCTTTGGATTTTTTTGTAATGATTGGTTTTATAAGACACCAGTCCGGACAGTGTCAAGTGGGAAAGGTTTATCCCGCAGGGGCAAAAGGATGCTGGGGCAGGAATTAGCTGGGCTCATCTGGAGAGCTTTAAACTAGGCTCGAAGGGGGATGGGGCTATAGCTGGGCTTGTCCAGGTGGGGCAGCATTCTAAAACTGATGAGGACCGGGTGGCCTCCTGTGCCCCTAGGGAGAAGTTGGTGTACTCTGCTCGCTCCCTGAAATGCCTGTACACCAATGCGCGCAGCATGGGGAATAAGCAGGAGGAGTTAGAATCCTGTGTTCGGTCGGAAGATTATGATCTGGTGGCAATTACAGAAACATGGTGGGACAGTTCACATGACTGGAATGTGGTCATGGATGTCTATGCCCTTTTCAGGAAAGACAGGCCAGCCAGGCGTGGTGGTGGAGTTGCTCTCTATGTGAGAGAGCAACTACAATGTACTAAATTCTGCCCAGGAGTGGATGATGAGCGAGTTGAGAGTGTATGGGTCAGGATCAAGGGGCAGGCTTGCAGGGGTGACACTGTTGTGGGCATCTGCTACAGGCCACCAGATCAGGCTGAGGAAGTTGATGAGGCCTTCTATGGGCAGTTGAGAGTGGCCTCACAGTCACAGGCCCTGATTGTTGTGGGGGATTTTAACTTCCCTGATGTTTGCTGGAAGGACCATTCAGCCAGCCAGCCACAGTCCAGGAGGTTCCTCCAGTGCATTGATGATAACTTCCTCATGCAGATGGTGGAGGAGCCAATTAGGAGAGGTGCACTGCTGGATCTCATCCTCACTAACAAGGAGGGTCTGGTCGAAGCAGTAAAGGTTGAGGGCTGCCTGGGTTGCAGTGACCACGAAATGGTGGAGTTCAGCATCTTGGGTGGCAGGAACAGAATAGCAAGCAGAATTGCAACCCTGGACTTTAGCAGGACTAACTTTGGCCTTTTCAAGCAATTGCTGGGGGAAATCCCATGGGCAAGACTGCTTGAAGGAAAAGGGGCCCAAGATAGCTGGGTTGCATTCAGAGATTGTTTCTTCCACGCTCAGGATCAGAGCATCCCCACACGAAGAAAGTCAAGGAAGGGAGCCAGGAGGCCTGCATGGTTGAATAGGGATCTGTTGGGTATGCTCAAGCAGAAGAGGAGAGTTTACAGGTCATGGAAGCAGGGGCTGGCCACTTGGGAAGAATATAAGGCTGCTGTTAGAGGATGTAGGAAGGCAGCTAGGATAGCCAAGGCTTCCTTAGAATTACAGCTGGTGAGAGGGGTCAAGGACAGCAAAAAGAACTTTTTCAAATACATAGCAGATAAAACTAATACCAGAGGCAATGTAGGCCCACTGATGGATGGGGTAGGTGCTCTGGTGGCAGAAGATACAGAGAAGGCAGAATTACTGAATGCCTTCTTTGTCTACTCTGCTGGAGGCTGTCCTGGGGAGCCCTGTACCCCTGAGACCCCGGATGAAGCCAGGTCAATGGAGGAGTTTGCTTTAGTCGATGAGGACTGGGTTAGGGAGCAATTAAATAGTCTGGACATCCATAAATCCATGGGTCCAGATGGGATGCATCTGCGGGTGCTGAGGGAGCTGGCTGAAGTAATTGCTGGACCGCTCTCCAACATCTTTGCCAAGTCTTGGGAAACGGGGGAGGTGCCCGAGGACTGGAGGAAAGCAAATGTCACTCCAGTCTTCAAAAAGGGCAAGAAGGAGGACCCGGGTAATTATAGACCGGTCAGCCTCACCTCTGTCCCTGGGAAAGTAATGGAACAGCTTACCCTTGGTGCCATCTCAAGGCATATCAAGGATAAGAGGGTTATTAGGGGCAGTCAGCATGGCTTTACCAAGGGTAAGTCGTGCTTGACCAACCTCATAGCCTTTTATGAGAATGTAACAAGGTGGATGGATGATGGCAGAGCGGTGGATGTGGTCTACCTTGACTTCAGTAAAGCCTTTGACACAGTCTCACACAGCATCCTCACAGCTAAGTTGAGGAGGTGTGGTCTAGACAATAGAGTAGTGAGGTGGGTTGCAAACTGGCTTAAGGAGAGAAGCCAGAGAGTGGTAATCAATGGTGCGGAGTCTAGTTGGAGGCCAGTATCTAGTAGAGTGCCTCAGGGGTCAGTACTGGGGCCAATATTATTCAATATATTCATTAACGATTTGGACGAGGGAATAGAGTGTACTATCAGCAAGTTTGCTGATGACACTAAGCTGGGAGGAGTGGCTGACACGCCAGAAGGCTGTGCTGCCATCCAGCGGGACCTGGACAGGCTGGAGAGTTGAGCGGGGGATAACCTAATGAAATTTAACAAGGGAAAGTGTAGAGTCCTGCATCTGGGCAGGAACAACCCCAGGTTCCAGACTAGGTTGGGAAATTACATATTAGAGAGCAGTGTAGGGGAAAGGGACCTGGGGGTCCTGGTGGACAGCAGGATGACCATGAGCCAGCACTGTGCCCTTGTGGCCAGGAAGGCCAACGGCATCCTGGGGTGTATTAGAAGGGGGGTGGTTAGTAGATCAAGAGAGGTCCTCCTTCCCCTCTACTCCGCCCTGGTGAGACCCCATCTGGAATATTGTGTCCAGTTCTGGGCCCCTCAGTTCCAGAAGGACAGGGAACTGCTGGAGAGGGTCCAGCGTAGGGCAACGAAGATGATGAAGGGAGTGGAGCACCTCCCTTATGAAGAAAGGCTGAGGGAGCTGGGTCTCTTTAGCTTGGAGAAGAGGAGACTAAGGGGAGACCTTATTAATGTTTATAAATATATAAAGGGTGAGTGCCATGAGGATGGAGCCAGGCTCTTCTCGGTGGCAAACAACGATAGGACAAGGGGTAATGGGATCAAGCTGGAACACAAGAGGTTCCACTTAAATTTGAGAAAAAACTTATTCTCAGTAAGGGTGACAGCACTGAAACAGGCTGCCCAGGGAGGTTGTGGAGTCTCCTTCTCTGGAGACATTCAAAACCCGCCTGGACATGTTCCTGTGCGACCTCACTTAGGTGTTCCTGCTCCAGTAGGGGGATTGGACTTGATGATCTTTTGAGGTCCCTTCCAATCCCAAACATACTGTGATACTGTGATACTGTGTGTGGGGCCTTGCACTTGGCCTTTTTGAACCTCATGAGGTCCACATGGTCTCACTTCTCAAGCTTGTTTCATCCAAGTTTCAGATGCTTCCTTGTGCCAAAGTTATTGATCACTATTAGTCTCTTAAGCCCACCTATTTCTCACAAGTGTACAAGATGATCAAGGGAGTGGAGCATCTCCCTTATGAGGAAAGGCTGAGGGAGCTGGGGCTCTTGAGCTTGGAGAAGAGGAGACTGAGGGGTGATCTCCTTCATGTTTACAGATATATAAAGGGTGAGTGTCATGAGGATGGAGCCAGGCTCTTCTCAGCGACAACCAATGGTAGGACAAGCCGTAATGGGTTCAAACTGGAACACAAGAGGTTCCACTTAAATTTGAGAAGAAACTTCTTCTCAGTAAGGGTGACAGAACCCTGGAACAGGCTGCCCAGGGGGGTTGTGGAGTCTCCTACTCTGGAGACATTCAAAACCCGCCTGGACGCCTTCCTGTGTAACCTCATCTAGGTGTTCCTGCTCCAGCGGGGGGATTGGACTAGATGATCTTTTGAGGTCCCTTCCAATCCCTAACATTCTGTGATTCTGTGTAGGAAAAGAAGGATGCAACATCCATCAGTATTAGTGAAGGAGATAAGCTGTACCATGCTAAAGAAATCAGAATATTGCAGGCTTCTGCTGAGGAACTGATTTCCTACTCTTTCTGTCTCTAGCATGCAACCCTCATTTTCTATACCATGTCATATTGCCACATCCAACCACATCAGTTTGTCTTCCCTCTCCACCCTTAGATGCACCTTTAGGGAGAGCAAACCACAGCAAATGCTTACACTGGCCAATACCTTTGTCATTGTTTTTTCTTTGCTACAGTGCTGTTTTCTCTCTTGAGCCACTTTGGAGATTTGTACTGGTTGACGATTTGTTTGATGCAAAAAGCCTTTCCAAATGGAATTCTTGAGCAAATTTTATGTCACCAAGAGTATGAAAGGATTGAATGAAGTCAATGCTAAAAAGAGCTGAAAGCTGCTGTCGAAAGTAAAGTTCCAGCTTTCATTTCTACAGCTACAAAGTTATAACAAGAAAACAAGGAGGATTAAAGCAATGAACAAAAAAATGCACTTTTGAAGAACACTTAAAAATTAAAACAAGTCCTTAGCAGTAGTTTTTATAATCTGAACAGATAATTCTACTGAAGATTTATTTGGGAGTTTTAACCTTTTTATGAACATTATGAATGGCTGGATTATACATTGTCTCTGAACCAGATAAAATACAGTGTTCTTTTTCATATTGGACACAATAAGCTTTGCAGAACAGATCTAAAATATTGTCCTCATAGAAATTACAGAACTTTATTTTATGTTTATTTTAAATTCTGAGTATAAGCAGGCAGTTACAAGTCCTCGTATTTGCAAATACCGGAAAGTATCTAGGAGAGGAACAACTTTTAACTAACTTGGTGACCACTCCTTGTCCTGGCATAATAAATGCATTTCAAAAGTGTCCCATAAACTATTCCTGGGATGCAATCTTCATGCTGCCTTAATTTTTTTAATCCCATTGTAGAGCTAATAACTTCCCAATCTGAACAGAGTCAATGTCTCCCATTTCTCTAGTCATACCCTATCTCTCAGGCTTTTTCTGATGGCCCATGATTGATGGGTCTGATGCAACAACAGAGGTGATTTGTCAGATCTTCAGCCAGTAATAAAAAAACAGTTACTAAGGAATTAAGTGTCATAATATAACTTCCTGTCATCTAAGCAGTGGGCATAAGTCTTGTGTTCACCTTGTTTGCCATGGTTATTTCAAATGCTTGTGATTCTTTGGGTGTGTGTAACAGTAGAGTCAGGCAGGTATCCCTGTGTTTTGGCCTGTTACTCTCCAGGATATCTGTTTCATCCCACAGAGGTGGGAAATTAGTTCTCTTTCTTCAGCATATATAATGCACAGGAAGCCGCCTTCGTGTTAAAAATCCAGTGAAGGTAAGCTTGATCTACCAGTGATTCATGGTCAGACACTCCTCCTGATGACTTTGCTGCAGCATAATAGTTTCTAGGGCAGAGCTGTGGCAGGCAGCTGAGGGGTACAAATATCCAAATCCACTAGAATGAGACTTACCAAAGTCCTAATTTCAGAGTTTTTCCCTGGGAAAATATTATAACATCCTAACAATTGCATTTAAAGTGCATATTAAATTTGCTATCAATTTAGGTGTGTGATATGTAAATAATACAATTATAATAAAGTATTCAATCATTTCAATGCTTTTTAACTTCAGATTTAAGAAACAGTTCTCCAAAGACTGGAGGGCTGTTTTTTCCTTCCTCAGTATCAAAGACTTGCCCCTTGTATAATACCTTGCAGTAGGATTAAGTGTGAATTTATCCTGTGATAGCAAGGTACCTGCTGGATGGGGTGGTATTGTGGTCTTTTCAGGTAATTTGAAGTCACTGGAAAACTGCTGTTCTTTCAGTGTCCTATTCATCATGTCTCAATGGAAAGTACATTTCATAAGTTTATATTCCCCATGGCTTTGTCTTGGGTTTAGTGGAAACAAACTAATTGGAAGCTTGGATGAAAAAATCTTACTGCCCATTACCATGTGTGGCAGGATGCAAACCCCCCTCTCTCCCCATCCCTCCTTCAGTATGGAAGGAGTAGGCACATCTCTCTCTCTCTGCTACTTGAGGCTAACAGCTTCTTTTGTTTGACCCCAGAGCACCCTGGCCAGGGCCATTAGGAGAAGGGAGTGCCGAGGCGCCAGTGAGCCACTGGGCACCTGCGGCCAGTGTGGGGGATGTTTGGAGGCTTCAGGGGCACCCACAGGCAGTGTAGGGGTGCAGAGAAGCTTCTGGAATGCCTACAGTCAGATCTGATCAGCCAATAAAAACGGGACTCTCGTCAAGACTCAGTCCATTTTGTCGTGGGTCTCTCAGAGCACGAGCTTAGCCACTGCCGCCAGGAGCCACTGCGCCCCGCTCCCCGGGACTGAGACTCCGCTTGCCTTGCCACCACGTGTGTAAGTAAATTAACCCTCGCAGCATTGTGAGTAAATATACTTTCCGTGCACATTTGCACGTGTATTTTCCGTGCTTAATATGAGCACGTGTAAAATTATTTCCTCGCACAATCGCGAGTGTACACTTTCCGTACCCACTACGAGTACGTGTATCTCTTTAAAATAATCCCACACTGTGTTCAGGCAAGTGTGTACTCATCCGGGACTCAGAGGCAGCTCCGGCATTGTTTTGGTGAAGCCATGTGCATGCACACTGTGGACCTCCTGTTGTATTAGTTACTGCCCCTTAATAATTTTCCTCAACTGATATCTGAACCTGTATTTAAGTCACTTTTGGAGTGCTAAAACCCTGTTTCTCACTGGTTTAATAAAAGTTGTTTTGGACCCTGTTGTCTCTTAAACTAACCTCAGGGTGCCTCCGTGACATTTTTGGCGTAGTCGAGCAGGGTATCAGAAATGGAGGAATTATTTAGAGGGTTGAGTAATATCTCTGCAGTAACCTGGGGTCTTGCCGTAATGTGGATCGCGGTGTGTTTCAGTTTGTGCGTTTGCTTAAAGGTAGCACAAGATCTGTGTAAACTTAAGCACTGAGTGGAGGAAAACCTTTTGCGGGAAAGTGAACAGTTTGACTCTTTAAAGCGGGACATTTTGTGGCAAAGTGAGCAGTCTGACTTTTTTAAGCAGGATCTTTCGCGGCAAAGCGAAAAATTTGACTCTTTAAAGCAGAACCTTTCGCGGCAAAGCGAACAGTTTGACTCTCTAATACAGGACTTTTCGCGGCAAAGCATACGATCGGATTTTCTAGAACAGAGATTTGGCTTGTTAGAACAGAAACTTGTTTTTTTGGAACAAAAACTTGAGTTTTTGTTAATTAATATAAGACCTTCCTCTAGCGTCCCCCCAGTTCAGGTGTGCCCCTCGGCCCCCCTGCTTCTCGACAAAGATACTGATTGTGAAAACAGCGTTGATGAAGAGGGTGTAGAAACAAAGTACGTGCGTCCTCTTATTAGAACTGAAACACATACAGAAGGACGAGGCAAAAATCCATGCATGGCTACCCATAACACACCATATTCAGGATTGGAGCTAGGAGATTTACAAACTAGATTTTCACGCAAGCCAGGTGAGACAGAGACTGAATATCTTTGGCGCGTTTCACTTACCGGGGGTGATAGAATATTATTGAGTAAGGACGAGGCCACAGGCTTCTGGGGACCAGGGGTATTTTTAAGTGATGGTCCGGACGGTAATCAGTCCATCACATCTCGTGTAGCTTACTGGGCTGGTGGTATAGATCCCGGGGAACGTGGGGAGCCAGTTACAATTGTTATAAAAGGTTTATCAGATCTTGCTGAGGGAGTTCAAAAGACGGCTTGTATACAAGCAATGTATGAAAGAGGCCGGCAGTCCCCCCCTATGGCAGCGCCGGTGGATTCGGTCCACCTTTGGCTGCTTATTAAAGGACTACCAGATGCCTTAAAAATATATGTCCAGTCCCTTAAGGAGAAAATTCAGGGGGCTATTGATCGTAATAAGCAAAATCCCCGAAGTCCTCCTGAACATGTATTAACCTGGGCGGAAATTTTACACAATGTGGTTACACGTGGGAGCGAGATGGGGTGGGTAGACCCGAGTGGCAGCCCATGCAGGAGCCCGACGGCTGGAAGACAAGTCTCTTCAGGGGCCGCCCCGCCCCGGGCCGCCCTCCCCCATCACAGAAACCGGAGCGTTTTGGTTGCCGGTCAGATCAGAGCAGCAGTGTGGAGCGGAGTGCAGCGGAGTAGCGTCTGGTGCAATGCGTTTGCTCTGGGTGTGCCCGGAACACTGCTATATAAGCTTTCCACTGAGCATATACAGGAGCTGGTGGAATATTTAGAGGGAAGATCAGAGAACAAAGAGGAGGCACCGGTAACCGCCCCCCTCCCTGAGGACAAGCGAAACATTAACCCTTTCTTATCCTCACAAAGGGAGCCAAAAAACTAGTAGAAGCGTATGAGAACTAGGACCGCCCCACCCGCTTTGTATTTTCTTGCCAATGGTCCAGTGATAAAGAACCACACATACATATCCCCGTCGGTTCAAGGGGGATAAGTGTGAAATTTCTAATTGACACAGGCGCACAAATCAGTGTTTTGAACAGGCGGCAAGCTGACAAACTCGGGATTAAACCATCAAGGAAAGCCATCAATATAGTAGGGGTAACGGGTGTAGCAGAGAGATGTCCTTTAGCTCGAACCCACCTTTTGCTGCCTGGGGAAAAGTGGATGATGGCTCTGGAAGTTGACCTGAGTCCTTATAAGGCAAACATATTGGGATTTGATATTTTGGCAGGTAGACAGTGGTGCTTACCTAATGGGGAGATTTGGAGCTTTGGAAGCCACAGAGCAGAGGTAGCCCATATTAGAATATTGCCACTTACCTCTGCACCCTTGCAACTCAAAGGAACTACTGTCATTAGGATTTTGCAACTTGCTCCTGCTCTACCCACATCTACAATAACCTGTACTCCACAATACCCCCTGCCAAATGCGGCAAAATGGGGCATTACAGAGGTTATTAATGATCTTGAAGAAAGACAAATAATTAGCCACACCCATTCTCCCTATAATTCTCCAGTTTGGCCCGTTCGCAAGCCTGATGGGCGATGGCGCCTAACTATTGATTATCGAAAACTGAATAATAACACCGCACCCCTAACAGTCCCAAACATAGCCTCGGTGGTGACTGTAATACAAGCAGCAGCCCACCCATGGATGGCTGCCTTAGATGTTAAAGATATGTTCTTCATGATTCCCCTAAGGGAAGAAGACAAGGCACAATTTGCTTTTACCTGGAAAGGGAAGCAATACACTTTTAATCAGCTTCCTCAGGGGTACAAACACTCTCCTATTATTGCCCACAATGTCCTTGCTGCACTCATTGACACTGTACAGGTACCCTCAGGCATTTGCATATATCAATATATAGACGACATCTTAGTGGGCGGAGACAATAAGGAACAGGTGGGGCAAGTAGCAGAAACTCTCTGGAATTTATTAACACAGAACGGATTAGATGTTCCACCGTCCAAGTGCCAGGGTCCCAGCCAGGAAGTTAAATTCCTAGGGGCTTGGTGGATAGGGGGAGCCATAGCAGTGCCTGATGATGTCCTGGCTACCATAGACAAGGAGCACACCCCAAACAGCAAAGCAGACTTGCAATGCCTGTTGGGTACATTAGGGTACTGGAGAAAGCATATCCTAGGATTCTGAGTGATTGCCCGTCCCCTATATGACCTACTCCGAAAAAACAAGAAATGGGATTGGACTCTACAACATACAGAGGCCCTTAATGTTCTAAAGGATGAACTTAAAGCCTATCAGAAATTGGGCCCACTGCATCCACAAGACCCATTAAGAGTGGAATGGGGGTTTGCAGAACATGCCTCCTATTGTGCTATATTCTGAAGGGGGACAATAGGGCCAGCTAGACCTTTGTTGTTCTCTTCCACCGCATTTAAGGGAGCTGAACAACGATATTTGGAGTGGGAAAAGGGGCTTCTCTCACTTACCCGAGCAGTTAAGGAGGCAGAGAAACTGTACGTCACAGGAAGTTATTGTACAAGGCCCTTTCCCTCTGTTGAATTAAATCCTTAAAGGGTTACCCCCCCAAGGGGGTGGCACAGAAAGCAACGGTACAAAAATGGTACGCCTATTTAGAGGGATTTAGTCAATTGTTGCTACTAAAGGAGGGTTCTGTAAAAGTTTCAAAACTTCAACAACCTGTGAACGCTGATCCGGTCCTGCTGACCCTGCCTTATAAACCCTCTCCAATTAAAGCAGCACCTAAGCTAACTCAGGACTCAGACACACAAGGGGTCTGGGTTCACTGATGCATCAGCCCATTGGGTAGGGACAAAATGGCAGTACAAGGCAGCAGCATTGGAGATTGCTACAGGAAAAAGAATAAGAGAGGAGAGGGAAGGTAGTGCTCAAGTAGGAGAACTGTGTGCTCTCTTATTAGCGGCAGAAGGAGGAGCCTCCACAATTTACACTGATTCCTATGCAACCTATAAGGGTGCCACTGAATGGATATGCCAATGAGAATCCAACCAGTGGGAAGTAAATCGTACCAGATTGTGGAGAGCCGAAGATTGGCAAAGACTATTAGAGATAGGCAGGTCATGACCTTTGAGTGTGGGCTGGGTAAAAGGACATGCAAAGGATGGAACCCCCGCTGCCAAATGGAATCAACAAGCTGACTTGCTAGCCCAAATCAGGCTAGCTGAAAGCATGCCAGAGGAGTGGGCACGGTTAGCTGAACGGTTACACCTTAAGCGAGGCCATTCTGGAAATGCAGATCTTTATTACGAATGCCAATCCCGGGGTCAGCCAGTGTCCATGGGAACATGTGAAGCAATTCATACAGCCTGTCCACAATGTCAGATCAGACTTAAAGCTGATGACCCAAATCAGGCCCTGGCCCTACATATCAGGCAGGGCAAGACTCTCTGGAGCACGTGGCAAGTTGACTATGTCGGGCCATTGAGACCCTCTAATGGAAAGAAATACATCCTGGTGGGGGTAGAGGTAGTATCAGGATTATCAATGGCCACTGCTGTCAACACAGCCACTAGAGATCAAACCGTGCAAGCGCTGTGTGGGTGGTTTGGTGTCCTACCCACTCCTGAGAATATCCAGAGTGATAATGGCACACACTTTTCAGCTGCCGTGGTTCAAGACTGGGCTAAGGGAGAAGGTATTAAGTGGGTGTTTCATACACCATACTATCCCCAAGCCAATGGGATCATGGAACGAACCAATGGTTTAATTAAAAAATATGCAGATGTATCACGACACAACTGGGACAAACGATTAGCACAAGCTGTCTTCCTTGTCAGTAACCACTGGGGAAGCTATGGAAGCCCCCAAATCAGGGCGTTTTGTCCTGAAAAGCCATTGACAGACAGCAACTTGACAACCAACAAAGAGGAAGAACAGCCCCCAAAAATACAAGTGGGCCAGCCTGTCATGGTGAAATTGCCATCTCTTGGTATTGTGCCCATGACTCTAGCAAAACCCAGAGGGTTATATGCCTGGGAAGCCCTTGATGAGAATGGGAAAACCCACCGTATTAGTGCTCGGTGGATAGTTCCAGACTACTAACTCTGAAAGCCCGGTTCCTCCCCCGGGACCGAGGTCTGTTTTGTGTTTCCTTGCAGGGCGAAGGAAGATGATGGGGTGGAAGAGGATCCAGACACTTTGGAAACAACACCAACAATGACGGGGTAGAAAAAGATCCAGCTAACACCAGCAAGCCATTCAGAAGGAAGGCAGTCACAGGAATGGAAACACTAATGAACTGTGACTGATGTTTACACTCAATAATTACCTCGGGCAATTATTGATTATTGTAATTACTTCTATTGTTGATTGTTATTAATAACTGTTTTGCAGGGGTAAGTCAACACATGAGATATGGTGATCCACATTGGACATTAAGGCTCACCGGCAGAAATACAATTTGGTTTTACCTGGGAAAACTTATTGACACTGTGGGGTGCCCTGGGGCATATCAAAATATAGATGACATCTTAGTGGACAGAGACAATAAGGAATTGGTTGAGCAAGTAGCAGAGGCTACTTGGAATCTATTGACATGGAATGGGGGTTTGCAGAACATGCTTCCTATTGCAGTATATTCCAAAGGAGGCCAAAAGGGCCAGCAAGACCTTTGTTGTTTTCTTCCACTGCTGAGAAAATCCAAAGTGGGAAAAAACATGCAGATTTCTCACAGTACAGCTGGGACAAACGATTGGCACAAGCTGTCTTCATTGTCAATAACAGACAGCAGCTCTATAACAAACAAAGACCAGCCCCCAAGAACACAAGTGGGCCAGCCTGTAATGGTGGAATTACCTTCCGTTGGTGTTGTGCCCACGACTTTAGCAAAACCTAAAGGTTATATGCCTGGAAAACCTACCTCATTAATGTCCGGTGGATAGTCCCGGACTTGTAACTATAAAAGCCCACTTCCGAAGGGACCGAGGTCTGTCTCTGTTTTCTTGTAGGACAAAAGGAAGATGACGGTGTGGAAGAGGATCCGTCTGAAATCGGTGGTGGTTAAAGTCAGTCCTTGGAAATGAGAGTTACATCAGGGCAACACCAACAGGCCATTCAGGAGACAGGCTTGCAACTGGAAACACTAATGAACTGTTAACTCCCTGAAACAGGAGGACTGTCCAAAGTCAGGCCATATTACACCTGATCCTATTGAAGGAAAAAGGTGTATACAGGAAGCTGTGTCATTACAAGGACAAATTACAGAGGACTCGGGGCAATTGTTGCTGTACTGGGGACCAACTGGTGATGTATTTGTTCTCCTTACCAGGATGGCTAAACAGCTTCCTCCAATATTGGTTAATAATTGTAATTGTTGTAAATTGCACTATTCTATTGTTTATTAGGAAGTTGATTTGTAAGGATAAGATGACACATAAGGTATGGTGATCCACAGTGGACATTAAGGCTCACCAGCAGAAGTGTCCCCTTTTGACTTTGGAGGCAAGAGGTGACTGCACCTCTACTCCAAACTTCTTAATATTTCCTTGCAGGATTTGCAGGTGTTGTTTTTCCTCACTTAGGCAAAGTGAGGATATTTCGTGCTTAAATATAAGCACGTGTATTTTCTTTAATAATTCCTTGCCAGATTCAGGCAAGCATGTATTTGTTTCCTGAAGTCAGGAATGGCTCTGACGTTGTTTTGTGAGCCACGTGTATGCACACTGTGGATCTCCATTGTTATTATTTGCTGCACTTCAATAATTTCCTCAACTGATATTCGAACCTGTATTTATGTTATTGGAGTGCTAAAACCCTGTTCTTTACCGGTTAATTTGTTGCACCTTTTTGACCAGAATAAAAGTTTGGTTTTGGACCCTGTTGTCTGCCTAAAACTAACTTCGGGGTGCCTCCCTGACAACCAGTATTGATATACCCCCCTTTTCTAGGGAGTTTGGAGAAATCTATTTGCCAATGTTGTCCTGGTACATTTCCTTTCTCCAGTTGTTGTTATTTGTACCCTATTTACAGTATTAAATTTTTTTTCCAGAAATGTTTCATATTATTGGCTCACTTGTTTCTTAATAGTATATAAATTTACTCTTACCATTTAATCAAATCTTCGAATAGAGCATGAGTTCCCCAATTAGTTTTGTTGTGTTCTAAAACAATTTCCCATAACATACTGCAAGGTATAGTTTACTGATGTTGGTTCAAGGAGACAGCCATATGAGATCAGAGACATTACCTTTATATCTGTCTTTGTCTTTTTAGAAGCTTGTCTAGCGGTATAATCTGTAATCTGCCAATTTACTTCCAATTTCCTGATTAGTGTTTCCCTTTTGATGCTCCTTGAAATGCATGATGGCAACTTTTCTAGTAACAGCACAGCTTCCAACAATTCTAATATCATGTTTAATCTGTTTTCCTTGTGCTGTTCATAAACTTTGTTCTTTTCAAATGGCTCCATGGGCATGCACTACTCTAAAAACATACTTTGAATCAGTCCAAATATTAATCTTCTTCTCTTTGGATAATTCTAAAGCTCATGTGAGTGCAGCTTTCTGGGCAGAAGTCCTAGGAGGCAAAGGTTTAGCTTTGATTACCTTGTGGGTAGTTGTCACCGCAAACCCAGATTTACATATTCCTTGCTTTACAAAGCTGCTTCCGTCAGTGAACCAGGAGTCCTCAGCACCTTCCAGTGGCTGTTCCTTTAAATCGAGTCTGCTAGAATAAACAACTTCTGTTGTTTCTAAGCAATCGTGGACCACAGGCTCTGAAACAGATCCACTAAGGAAAGACGCTGGATTGACAATGTTAGTTGTGACAATATTCACATCATCTTGTTCGAACAACACTGCCTGGTATTTCAGGAATCTTGAGGGGGATAACCAATGGTTACCTTTTTGTTCCAGTATGGTTGTGACTGTATGGGAGACTAACGCAGTCATTTTCTGTCCCATAGTGAAATTGCAAGCTTTCTGTATGTTGAGTACAACCGTTGGCACAGCTTGAAGACATCCAGGCCAGCCGTTGCTCACTTTATCTAATTGCTTAGAGAAGTAGGCCACTGCTCACTTGCCTTTCATGTGAGAATAAGCAAAATGGTTTTGTGACATCTGGGAGGCCCAGTGCCAGAGGTCTTTTACCGTTGCAGGTTCGGGTGTCCAGCAAATAGCTTATTTTTGCTCTGTCCTCGGCTCTCACTGTCCTCCGGAGATCTTGAATCCCAAATATGTCACTTGGCGCTGTATCAGCTGGGCCTTCTGTTGGGAAACTTGATACTCGCTTAATATCAGAAAATTAGTAAACTTACAGTCCGTTGCACACAATCTTTTTTGGGTTTTGTGGCTATGAGGAGATAACTAAGTCCCATTTCCTGGAAGAGCTTCCTAGGCTTTAAGTTCTTATCCCCGGGATAAGAACACTGTCCAGGTTAATTGGGCTTTTCTCCCAGTATCAATATTTTCTCACTCAAAAGCAAAAAGCTTCTGACTCTCTTTGCCTAATGCAAGACAGAAAAGGCATCTTTCAAATCCAACACAGTAAACTATTTCTGATTTTCTCATAATTTGGTTAACAATATGTAATAGGTCTCATCTTAGTAACAGTTTTGGAGACCCAGGCATATATACGAACTTAGAAATTCCAATTTGTTTTCTCAATTTATATTTGATTTACTGTAAAAAGAAAAACAAAGCTTTCTCTTGTTGGCCAGTAGCTTCCACTACAGTTACAAAATCTTTATTTAATGGTATCCATTCCTAATTCAAAACCAAATAAGATGCTCCAGTATCAATTAAAAATTCAATTTCTTTTTCCTTTTTTCCTCTTTTCTCTCCGAAGCTTCATCATCTGCCACCTCGGAAGGTGAAGGCACATAATCTTCAATTCTATCCCCCCTGCACACGCTATGGGACACATAATCTTCTATCCTCCCCTCTCATCAGTGGAGTTTTCTGTCTTATTCTACATGCTGAATGACATTGTTTCAGTTTCCCTTGTACTTTGTTCGTCTCATTTTCCAATGTTAAAACAAAAGGATCTGGTGATTCTAAATTAATAACACCTTTTTTTCTGCCACTCTTGGTATTTTCACAAAGTGAAAAATATATCAGCATACATAACTTGTGACTCCATTTTCCTTCTCTCTCCAAGAATATCATTAAAGTTCCTTAATCAAAAGTTTCATTAAGAGGCCACTTTTTCTCATAATCTAATTTATATAATGGCCACTGATCATATTTCATCAAGGTTTCTCTGTTCACATTATCACCAGGTGATTCCTCAATCTCTTTACCACACCCTAACAAGCTGTTTTCAGAATACCACTACTGTGCTGTCCTCTCATTATGCTTTTTACAGAACAACACAGCTCATCTTACAACAAATACAAACCAGGACTATTAACACATATATCAATACTCCACAGATAATACTAAAAGCTACCTATGACATACAATCCTCACAATTTGTACTCCAAGTTTATCCCACTCCCTCCAAAACTTCCAGTTAACACAAAACAATTCAGGCACACAGCTCAAATCTATATAACACTCAGCAGTACAATTAGGACACTTTACAACATAGATGGGTCCACAACACTCACACTCCTTACAAGTTAAAGCCACAGCAGCTTCTACTGTATCTTTAGGCATTAAAGTGCATAACCAAAACCAAGGTGTAACTAAGAATTAAACAAAACTACAATATGCTTTACAGCTATATACAGAGCCAGCTTTACACCTCAACAACTTCAGCGGAGGAAGTTTTTACACCACAACAACTTCAGCAGTATAAGTTTTCCACATGAACCACTCTGCAGCAATTACAGTATACCTTTAAGTTGCCAGCAACCTGATATACACTATCCTACATAAGACTTATAGATAGTTCACAACCACCTGACCAGTCCCACTTTTTATTTTATTTATTTATTTATTTATTTTAAAAAAAGGATGCCTTCTTACCAGAGGTCTTTGTCTGTCCTTGCAGCAATCCGACTGAGGTGAGGAGTCTCTCCAGAGAAGTCTCTGGGGGTACCCAAGAGAGTCGTTGACTCAGCGGTTCATGCAGCCAGGCAGAGTGGGTCCTCCTGCCTGGCTCACCAACTGAAACGGAGAAATAAACTTAACAAGAGAGACAATTATACTGTTAAGTGGCATTCTTTTATTGACAGTGCTGGGGAGCTGTGGAGATCATCCTCCATAAGTGCTCCAGCAAATGGATGCTCTTGCATTGCTTATATTCACATAATTATTACATATGCATTACATTTTTTGAAAAGATTGACATACAATACATCTATACTAAGAAATAATTCCAAAGGGCATGAAACTGTAGGAAACAATCATTTTGCAAATATAATAGGCTCAGTCAGGATCTCTAGACAAAGCAATTTTAAGAACGATATTGCAACACCGGGTGTTCTACCTAAAGGTAGGCACACCTAATAGGGCAAAAAGCCCCTGCTTATATCTCCCCAAAATCTCGGCCGCAATTTCTCTCCCCTGTTCCCCATTGGTTGGGTACTTCAGGGTTTACATACTATCCCGATGCACACAATACCCTTCCCCTTTTCAATTTGTTTAAGATATGGATTCCTGGTACTTTGGCTACACTTCCCCCTAAATTAACTTATCAATACAGGTATCAGTATGTATACAGGTGTCAGTAAATATTCCGGGAAGAGACTGTGTATTACATTAAGAATTCATAGTCACATGTCTCTCAGTCCTTCCCCCCCTGCTAGGGTCAGGCCCCAGGTCCTCAGTTATGTAAAAACAACAGTTCTTCGTTAAATGTTCCTTACAATTTCCTCCTCTCATTATTTTATACTTTTGTTGTTTTTGCATTTTCTTATGATACAGTTCTATAGGTGGCTTCAAGCCTAGACAACATGATTTCACATTTTTCTTCTAGAGTTATGCATTCGCTGTTCCTTCTTTCTTCTTGTTCTTTTAGCAGCATCATTTTATCTGAGTATGGCAGTGGCCCTAAAGGCATTTGCTTTGATAGAGCTGTCTCAATAAGGTGTTGAACAAGTCCTCGGACACACGGAATGATGTAGCATGCTATAGAAATTAGTGCTTCTGCTACTACGATTAAAGAAGTAAAACCAGATACTATAATTTCTTTCAATTTTCCAAACCAAGATTCTAACAATCCCATGAGTGGACTATCTATAAAGGAATTCTCAGCCAATTCTTCTGCTGAAGTTGTGAGTCCTTGCAAAGCTCTGGTTACACATATATCACCTTTTTCTGCCAACATCATATCTAGGACCATGTTATTTTCCCGTGCCATTCTACTAGTAGCATCTAATTGTTCAGTGATTCCTTTAACTGCTTGTCTAGTATAACTTATAAATAAATGTTATTTATCCCGTCTTCATTCTTGTTTGTAGTTACCTACCAAAACAAAAAGGACTCAAAACCCGCAGCTACTTGATTTCTTGCTTTGTGTTCCTTGGGGACCCCTCTGGGGACCCCAATCTAATTGAAATAAACTCTGTCATCAAAGGAAAACCCTAAACTCCTTTTTCTGTTGCCCTGATGAATCACAGTGTTCAAATGCCAGAGTAAAAGGAATTGCCAATTGAACAATGTCACAGGAACCTTCCCAGTGGGGGATTAAATGGAATGAAGTGTCATCTTCCCACAGTACCACCAAAGATCCACTCAAGAAGCATTTGAGGACATATGAGGACCAACTTCCTGTGTCTCTACACACCTACTCATGTTCCTAGGAACTTGGTATCATTCCTGCCCCGTCGTGAGAGACAGGCAGTATGATTTCCAATTATTCCTGAAAATGCCGTGGAAATTTTGATATTTTTCCCTGCAAAGCTGGAAATAGCAGGGAGAGAGTATGACACGACTTATTTCCCTATGCCGTAGAGTCTTGGTATAAGGCTAAGATGCACTCCATCCCCTGTCAATCTTCGCTCCATCCCAGAGGGAAGGGTACCACTTGGGCCACAGGCCTTCCTGGTGCACAGGCATAGCAATTGCTCTTGTTTAGGCTTTGCACCATATATTTGATCCATTCTACCCAGGCATTTGTATCTCCATATATTTTGAACCTTCCCAGGTCATCTTTTTTACTAATGTCTATTCGTGATCCATAAACCCCACTTACTGAATCATCTGCTCCCTGTATTGTAATTAGCAAAGGGTTGCACTGCAGAGACTCACATCCCGGGAGAGATTGACCTTTAGGTAGTGTAATTTTTCTTTATAACCGTTCATTGCTCACTGTCCATCCCCTAAACTCTGTGGTCCAGATAACACTGTACCAGGAGGGGCAATGAGAGACAGCAACAAAAACTGTGCACTTATTTAAATCATCCTTAGACTCAGTCCCCTTGGACACATGTTTGTTTTCATAACTCAATTCTCTTTAGCTCTGTACATCCCCACAGTTAAGGATCTGGCAATCATCTACTCAACTTGTTAGGGAACCTTCAGTTTCAGTGATGTTTATGTTAAGTAACCCATTTGTAAATTGTACATAATACAGGAGTAATGATCCCCAAAACTTACATTTCATTTTCATCTCTGTATCTTTAGTCGAAGGGGGTTGTCAGTTGTCAGTACTTGCCACTTGTCATTGTCCTTTGGAGGTTCGATTGGCCCTTTAATCCATGTGTAATGAGTCCACCCTTTCTCAGCTGGTCATACCACTGTCTCAGTGATGAGCAGAACTTTAAATGCTCCTTCCCAATCTGGCTGAAGCTTAGTTTCTTTCCAGGATTTGACCAGGACCCAGTTTCCAGGCTGAAACTTGTGAGCTGCAAACTCTAATGCCAGAGTTTGTGCCCTCGGTGCCTGAGAGAAAACAGAAAAGACAACCCAAGTATACAGTTTTTGAGAAACAAATCCTTAGTTTCAAACTGTGGGCGTCCATCCGTTATTTCACTTTTGCTACCACTGCCGCCACGGCAGTGCTCAGGGGGAAAGCTTCTCCCCATCTGGTAAGGTAATCAACCAACACTAGTATGTATTTAATTTGACCAGCTACAGGTAAATCAACTTGAATATTTTGAAAGAGTTGTAAACTTGGACTCCGCCCTCCTGCAGGCTGCTTTTTAAGTGCCTTTTTATTTATTCTTTTACAAACCACCCATCTTTCACAAATTTGCTTGGCTATAGTATAAATTCCAGTACTATGTCACACATTGTTTGTGTTCCCCAATAACTCTCCTGATGTAAAATTGCTAATACCTCCCTCATGATTTGTTTATTTGACATTTCTCTACTCTGGGAGTACCCATTTCCCACTCTGTTCCCTGGCTCCTAATTCTTGGAGGACTTCTTTTTATTTTTCATCAAAAACTGGAATTCCCTGCGGGGCCAGGACCTCAAGTGTGAGATAACTTACAGTTATTACTTCAGGTTTTAAGGCTGCTTCTCAGGCCATTTCATCTGATAACCAATTTCCCCTGACACAAAAGGAGTTTCCCCTCTGATGTCCATTAACATGTACTACAGCCACTTCTATTGGTGACATCAGATTACGTAACACTTGTCCAACTGGTTCTTCATGAACCAATCCTTTCCCTGTGCTATTAATTAGACCACATTCTTCCCAGATTTTCCCAAAGGTGTGCACTACTCCAAATGCATATCTAGAACCATTACAGATGGTACCTTCTTTTCCATCTAACATTTGCAGTGCCTGATTGACAGCTTATAGCTGGCATGTTTGAGCTGACCAGTTATTAGGCAACCTTCCCGTTTCTTATTTCACCACTCACACCTTCAATGATGGCACAGCCATTGTGTCTTTTCCCCTGAATTACCCTTGAAGACCCATCTATGAAGAGGTGCAGCCCATTGTCATCTCTCCACAGGAAAGCAGCAGGGTATAATTTCCTGCTTTCTTTCACCAGAAGAGCGGTTACTGCTGCAGTTTGCACACACTCTGGCCAACCTCAAGACACTGTGTCCAAGAGCTTAGGTAAGTGTGTCACTGGCTGTCACTTCCCCCCAGCCCACTTGATGGTGGAGCAGTGTGAGAGGCAGAACAACCCTCCACTCTGTGCAAGCATTGCTCAACAATAACAAAAACATCTCTGTGTTATCAACACTGTTTTTAGCACAAATCAAAAAACATAGTCCCATACTAGGTACCACAAAGAAAATTAACTCCACCCTGGCCAAAACCAACACAAACTTCCAGGTAATATAATAGCTTTCAAATGTTCTCTTTGTCACCCCCCAGGCAGTAACTGTGTTTCCACACCCAGAGCCTGTAAAAGATTCCTCTCTAATAAATAAGCTGAGGAGTCTTCCACGAATATATTCCTCCCCCATATACTTTTAATTCTTATTATCACAAATAAGAATTTATTCATAATTTTCTCTCCTTCCGCCCTGCTACTGTTATAGTTGAATTGAATTTTGTAGCATGTGTGTTACAAACACCATTGGATAGCGTGTGTCACTGTTGTAGGAAAATAGGAAATTAGGATTTTAGGCCTATATCAGTGTTATAAGCTGTGCTGCTAAGGCTGAAAGTCTCAGCTTGTCCCCTGTATAGTCCTTACCCAGAACCACGAGCGTGGTTACCTTATGCTTGCTCTGTACCTTTAGTTAAGACATTGATAAATGCTATTCTGATTCTGTAGGCCATATCCAAGATTCCTACCTTATCGTAAAAGCTATGCAAGTTGCATACGAGCTCATATTTTAGAGAACTGAAAGTTAGTTCTGTTAGTTCTCAGCAGGTCTTTATCTTATCTTGAAAGTGCTGAGAAGGTACATTTGCTATCATCCAAGAATTTGTGTAATTTTACACAAAGTACGCATGTGCAGTGACAAAAGGTGAAAAGTACACTAGTGATGAAGACTACTTACTTCATCCTGAAGACCCCCTGAACGACCACCAGAGGACACTGCGCATGCTTAGAGTAGTTCCAAGGTGTTGCAACTGATATTGTGAAATAATTGTGTAACCTAATGAATATGCAATATACACGTTGTAACTTTAATGAATATGTATGTAACCAAATTGTATAAAATGGTGAAGTTTGAATCAGTGGTCGGAACCAGCTTTGGGTGCGAGCCCCTGGTTTCCCAGCGCTGAAATAAAGCACCACATATAACTACGCCCATGGTTATGTGTCCTGATTGCTAACACTACCCCATTTATTACAACTCTTTCTTCAGTTTTAGATCTTTTTAGGGTAGAATTTAAAAGGGATAGGGTAGCTTCCGTTTCTACTAAAAACTAGACCTCATTACCTCCTACTTTACCAATTATATGCCCTTTTGCGATTTAAACAAATTTCCCCCCCAAAAAAAAAAAAAAAAACAAACAAACAAAAAAAAACCCACCAAAAACATTTTCAGCCCCTCTGATTTTCCAAAGTGTATTGAGTTTTCTTCCTTTAGTCATTTCTAACAGTTGCCGTCCTCGGGGTAAATATCCCAGATTTCCACAATAATAGCATTCAGTTTTCTCTCATTCTCTCACTTTCATCACCAACTTCGGTCTAAATCTTCTGCGTTTTTGTTTTTGTTTTTTTTTTTTTTTTTTCCTTCCAATCTTTATCTTTCACTTGCAAATTCCTAGCTAAAGCTGCTGCTAACAAATCAACCTCCTTCAACTTTTCGCTTCTCTTCCCGACCATCATACACAAACATGACCACACTCAGAATTTTTGCAAATTCTTCCTGCCAGCCTGGCACACGCTCTCTGAAATACTTCCATAGATCCACAAACACACTTGCTACCACTTCATTACAAAGCCTTTCAAAAATCTTCCCCAGTTGGTGCTCCTCTGGCTTCTGTCTACATTCCTGCACTTCAGTTCAATTTACTCTTATCTCCTCAAAAGCTCGAAAGCTTTTATCAGATTTTTAACCACTGTTTGGCAATTACCTCAATTTGTTTGATTATTATAATCTCAATTAGAATCACCTTGGGGCCAGGCAGTTTCCCCCTGTCTGTAGGGTTAGTTCCACATTCTTTTAAATGACAGACCAACTCTCTCAATAACAGGTTAACATCGGCTCAGGATGGATGCCAGGGAGTGCATCCACGTAACACCGGAGGTCATTCACATGTACATCCCCTCCTGCCTTTCACACTTCTTCCCCTACACACACATGCACACACATCTGCTGCTGGCTGCACTGCAAAATAACTTCAGCAATCCCAGGGTAAAGCCCAGCAAAAGCAGTAAGGACGACAAAGACAGTTGGGGAGGGAATCAAGAGGTGATACAGAGAGCAGAGACCAGCTTTGCAAGCACCTTAGTTAAATTACTCCCAACTGTAGCTAAAATTCCCAATTTTGCAATACCACGGCCCAGGGCGTCCCCTTTTCTATGCCGAGTTTTATGTCCCATCACTAAAAAATTCAGGGAGGCCCTCCCATTGAGTCATGAGGTTCAGAAAGGACCCCCTTTCTAAACTCCTTCAGAGAGGAGTTTAGGTGTGGCTGGATCCAGTCCTAGTCTCAGACTTGGTCAGAGGTTTATGTTTAAAGGATATTTTCCCATTCTCAAATGAGACTTGAACGCCCTTTTATGTGCACTTTACACTGATCAGGCCACACACTTTATACTTATAAACATGCTGCAGCAAGGGGGGGACTTGAACCCATCCTGGTATGGAGGAAGATTTAAACCCCCCTACAGTTTTTTTTTATATACCAATTTAGATCTTGGCACAGCTAATCGTCATCGGATCCGTATTTTGGTCAGAATACCTTCCGCTCTATTATGAGCTATTTTGTCCAGACAAAACACAATAATTTATCATTTTCTATTTATCCTTCCTTTTTGTACATCACAAGTTTCCCCAATACCTTAACATCCTCCCTAAAGGACTGTATGGAGGAATGTTATCATTTTTCCTGTACATTTCCCATTCTGAGTCCCGAGGCTTTTCCTTCCGCCTCATCCCTCCTCTCAGAATGCCCCCGACCACCAAGGTAATACTTAACAGTCTGTTTTCTTACCTTGGTCTGTGCACAGAGTTGTCTGGTTGCTTGTATTGTGCCTACCACTTTTTCCTTTTACCTTTCCCCTATGGTTTGCAGAGATCAGCCTTTTTCAATATAGTCTCAGGATTTCTGTCAGTCTCTTCTGGAGTCCCTACCGATAATCAACAGGGTGCGCCTTCCTGTCCTTCGGCAATAGGGACCCCCAAGATGATGACGTTTATCCCGGATGAGCCCCCAAATCTGTAGGAAACAATTATTTTGCAAATATAATAGGCCCAGGCAGGATCTCTTGGCAAAGCAATTTTAATAATGATATTGCAACACCGGGTGTTCTGCCTAAAGGTAGGCCCACCTAATAGGGCAAAAAGCCCCTGCTTATATCTCCCCAAAATCCCGGCCGCAATTTCTCTCCCCTGCTCCCCATTGGTTGGGTACTTCAGGATTTATAGACTATCCCGACGCACACAATACCCTTTCCCTTATCAATCTATTTAAGATATGGATTCCTGGTGTTATAGTTGAATTAATTTTTGTAAGCTTTATCTAAGATGCTGTATCTAAGATGCTGTATCTAAGATTCTTACCAAGTTTAGGAGAACATTAAGGTAGCAACCTTTAAAGATTAACCAACCTTGTAACCATAGAATCTTTGTACTTAGTAACCATACACTATTCTTAAAATTGACATAGATTTATGACATATTCTTTTAAAACAGGTAACTGAGAAATAACTGATAAACATGCAAATGTTACTTAGCATCGCTTAAACAGATAGCTTGTGTTAGAACAGGTGTGGAATATGCTAATGGTTGTCAAGAATTGTAATGAATATGTATGTGACCAAATTGTATAAATATGGTGTAATCTGAATCAGTTGTTGAAACCAGCTTTGGGTGTGAACCCCTGGTTTCCCAGCGCTGAAATAAAAGCACCGCATATAACTACGTCCGTGGTCATGTGTCTCGTTTGCTAACACTGGTACTTTGGCTACACTTCCCCCTAAATTAACTTATCAATACAGGTATCAGTATGTATACAGGTGTCAGTAAATATTCCGGGAAGAGACTGTGTATTACATTAAGAATTCATGTCCAATGTCTCTCAGTCCTTCCCCCCCCAAATTAACTTGTAAATATAAGTATCAGTATGTATACAGGTATCAGTATATATTCCGGGAAGAGACTGTGTATTACATTAAGAATTTATAGTCCGATGTTTCTCGGTCCTTCCCCCCCTGCTAGGGTCAGGCGCCAGGTCCTCAGTTATGTAAAAACAACAGCTCTTTGTTAAATGTTCCTTACAGATTTCTTAGCTATGTCATTTTTACTGCTTGCTTCTCATCAAAGACTTCTGCAGTGGTGGCACATGGTGTGTTGTGTCATCCTCAGTTCATTTCCATGACAGACATTCCACAGGTCTGGGATCACCTTCCTCAGAGAACATTTCAAATACTTGTGGTTTCAGCCATACACACAAATATATATGCACACACACACATATATATAAGGAAATTCCTGCAACATCATCACTAGCATGACTGTCACTCCAGTACCCTACTCTCCCATGGATTCACAGAGAGATGGAGGGATTGCAGTGACTCAGTTTCCTCCCAAACACTGGATTCCAGACTCAGCTTTACTACATGCAATATGTATTATGGCAGTCATGCTGCTTTACATGTACATAGGCATATATGTATACATGTGTGTGGCAGGATGCAAACCCCCTCTCTCCCCCTCCCTCCTTCAGTATGGAAGGAGTAGGCACATCTCCCTCTCTCTCTGCTGTTTGAGGCTAACAGCTTCTTTTGTTTGGCCCCAGAGCACCCTGGCCAGGGCGATTAGGAGAAGAGAGTGCCGAGGCACCAGTGAGCCGCTGGGTGCCTGTGGCCAGTGTGGGGGATGTTTGGAGGCTTCAGGGGCACCCCCACAGCCAGGGTGGGGGTGCAGAGAAGCTTCTGGAATGCCTACAGTGAGATCTGATCAGCCTATAAAAAACGGGATTCTCGTTGAGACTCCGCCCATTGTCGCGGGTCTCTCGGAGCACGAGCAAGATGCTGCTACCGAGAGCCCCCCCCCGGGATGGAGACTGCGCTTGCCTTGCCGCCACGGGTGTGAGTACAATTTCTCCTCGCAGGACTGCGAGTGTATTTATACTTTCTGTGCACATATGCACGTGTAACTTTCTGTGCTCAATATGAGCATGTGTAAAATTAATCCTTGCATAATCGTGGGTGTATTTTCCTCCCGTGCTTCCACATAAGCATGTGTAACTTTCCGTGCACATTTGCACGTGTAACTTTCTGTGCTCAATACGAGCACGTGTATAAATTATTTCCTTGCACAATCGCGAGTGTATTTTCCTCCCGTGCTTCCACATAAGCACGTGTAATATTCCGTGCACATTTGCACGTGTATTAACCCTCGCAGAATTGCGAGTGTACACTTTCCGTACTCACTATGAGTACGTGTATCTCTTTAAAATAATCCCACACCGTGTACAGGCAAGCGTGTATTCGTCCCGGACTCAAAACGGCTCCAGCATTGTTTTGGGTGAAACCATGTGCATGCACTCTGTGGACCACCTGTTGTATTAGTTGCTGCCCCTTAATAATTTTCCTCAACTGATATCCGAACCTGTATTTAAGTCACTTTTGGAGTGCTAAAACCCTGTTTCTCACTGGTTTAATAAAAGTTGTTTTGGACCCTGATGTCCCTTAAACTAAACTGGGGGTGCCTCCGTGACAATGTGTCAGGGACTAAAAAGGAAAATGGCTCAAACATTGTGGCAAAACCAGTTTATCTAGCTACAGAAGATGGGACATTCAGGATAAGGTGATAAGGTGAATTGAGATTTACATGCCAACAACAAGCTAAGGAGCCACAGACAAAGGCCAGCTGGCTGACAGTAGGAGGTGGAGGACTTGCCAGAGGAGGGCACATAGCTCCACCTTCTGATATGCCCAGCATGGCACAAAGGAAAAAGCTGAGACCCTTCAAGATGGCTTGTCAATCTTTCTCAATCATCCCCCGTCCCCCCAGACTTTTCTGTCTTTTGCAATAACACCTCCACAAAAGACCAAAAATTATACAAGCGGGCAACCCAGAGGGCTATAAAGGCCCACCTTCTGCAAGCACTGGCGGCGCCCACCCACCATCCTGAGGACCACTCTGCCCACCAGTCTCACTGCATGAACTGAACAAGACACTGGAGGACACCGCACATCACTGGATCTGAGATTGCGAACTACATCACACATAAAGTGGAGCCATAAGGATGGTGAAATATTTCTCTCTTGTTTCTTTCCTATACTTCTATTATTTTGCTTTCTTTTATAAATAATATGGTAACATAAGGTTTACAGACCCTCATATGCCACAAAATTTTTATGTTTACCAATTGAACCTACAAAAACGTAAATCCTTCTGCCACCAAATCATATACCAATTGGGCCAAGCTGCAAAATAAAAGCCTTTTGTTTATGGACCTTAAGTTCTGTGTGTACTGTTTTCCAAACAAGGGGACCCATGAATCTGAGTTACTTCTTCCCCCACTCATACCTCAGGGCAGGACGTGACAACATGCATTTTCTATATCTAAGTGCTCTTCACCTCTGCTAATGGTAGCAATAATATACACTAAACCTTATACCTGTGTCTCAAAGCACTTTACAACATGTTATAGGAAACTATATGTGAAACTAAGATATACATTTGAAGCACCTTGCCACAATGTATTCCTCAAGGCAGTTTCCCAGACAGCCTTCCAGCTTCCTTCTTTTCTGAGCATTGTATCAGTCTGCAAGTCAGTGCTTGGAGAAGGTGTTTGTTTAAATCACAGAATCACAGAATGGTTAGTGTTGGAAGGGACCTCTGGAGATCATCTAGTCCAACCCACCTGCTAAAGCAGGTACAACTAGAGTAGATTGCACAGGAATGTGTCCAGGTGGGTCTCAAATGTCTCCAGAGAAGGACACTCCACAACCTTTCTGGGCATGTTTCAGTGCTCTGTCACCCTCAAAGTAGTTTCTCCTCATATTCAGATGGAACCTCCTATGCTTCAGTCTGTGCCCATTGGCCATCATCCTATCGCTGGGCACCACTGAAAGGAGTCTGGTCCCATCCTCTTGACCTCCACCCTTGAGATATTTATAAATATTGATGAGATTCCCCTCTAAAATCAAGGAAAATATTACAAAATCCACTAGAAATCTAGAAAAATTCTTAGGCACTAATTGTGCACCTTACAGAATCAGCTTTCAGCAAAGATGAACAGGACCTTAAGGTTTAAAAAAAAAGTGTCAAGCTGTCAGTGCTTACCATTTCATTGATTTTGTTCTTGTTGCTTTGTTTATCCAGCATTCTCAAACCCACCTAAAACCGCCGAAAAGCTGGTAAAACATATATTTTTAAAACAGACCAGAAATAAGGCTGAAAAATAGGAAAATGTATTGCAATCCCTTAGTTCCATGTCCTGGCAGTATTTTTTTTCCCCAGGCTTCGGAGGCCTGCTTTGCTTACTCAAATTTTAGGACAGATCTTGGACAAATGAGTTTGCTGTGGATCCCTAAAGACATTCAGAAGTTCTCTTACAGTAGACCTTCTAGTTGTTGGCTTATTTGGGCCTCAGTTTCCCATGTAAAACAGGGATTTCTGTATTGTCCTGCGAGTACGCGGCTGAGGAAAACATGCAGGCTGACTCAATGTGAGTGATAAAGCATGATTCAACTTTATTGCCCGAGATAGCGTGCATTTATACCAAATACCATACTTGTCTCACACAGTCCCTGGGTGTAACAAGGAAAAGCAGCCCTCGTTGAATGAGTGAGCTGTGGGATTGTGTTAGTAACGGAACAAGCTGCTTCCCCTGTACATAAACTATATCTGCGAATTTTACAGTACATATTATGGGCTTCTATGTATTGTCTTTCTGAAAATCAAGCAGCTTGTCAGGAATGTGAGTTAATTAACTGGTTGTTGTTACAGTTGTTTCTTTGTGGTATTGTTTGTGTAAGTGCACTGGAAGCCTTCTTCCTATTCCCGCTTGTACTGCAAGCCGCTCCGTGCTTCTCCCTCCTCCCCCCCTTTTCTCATTGTTTTTACTTATGAGATGTGATCGGGAAGATCTGTTTTCAGTCATGTTCCTAAGAAATAAGTATTAGGAGGTGTTTTAAAACATAGGAAAGCACTTGGAAATAGGAGGAAAGAGGATCTTGTGAAATATTGTAATCGAGGGTGGCTTCCTTGTAAGTTAGATGCTTCGGAGAAGTGGCTGGAGAATAGAACCTTGAAGTATAATACTTTGTTGCAATTAGTGTTGTTTTTAAAGCGAGAAGAGCAAGGCAAAAATAAATCTCTACAAGAGATCATTAGGTCATTTCAGACAGTTTTACAGGCGGAACGGTTTCAACTCCAACAAGCTGAGAAAGAATTAACTGATAACACACAAGTCACAGAAAACTTGCAGAACACTCTGCGAGATGCTTTTCATGATTAACCTGTTTTCTTTGTAGGTATCTGTTTAAAAGTATTACAGTTTTAATAAGTCTTTGCCTGTTACATGGTACAGTAAGTTCACAGACTGTTAAATTATGAGAATCCATGGACTCAGAATGTACATTTTGTGATGATATGAAAACCATGAGTAATTTAGTTCTTTACTGCATGAATGTGGTGATAAGATTTTGTGTGTGACAGCTGTTACTTTTCTTTCTAGCATGCTAGCTTTATTTCAGCATCCAGACTTGTGCAACCCTGTGATAGGCTGTCTCATCTCGGTGTACTAAATTTGGCTCTTTTGTATGCACACCGGGTAAAGAATCCTGTTTTTGGGATAACAGTTGCAGCACGCCAGATGAGACACTAATAAAAGCCTTGCCCAGTCCAGCTTACTAAAACAAAGCAGGGGGGCAGGACTCCAGCGCACGCTGACCTATATTTTCAGGGAGACCCAGAGGTACCTCTACCTGGCTGAGCAGTAAGCATCTCAAAGTTGCAATGCTAAAACTGAGATACTGTCTTGAATAAGTGTAATTGTAATCTATCTGCATATTTGAACTTGGTATTTGGTTTGCATATCTGAGCTCAGTATTTTAGCTTGCCTATTCATATTTGATAGCAAAAGAACTATTTTGGGGGAGATAATTACAAAATGGGAACCGGTTCTGCTACTAAAGTACCACCTTGCTTTCCCTTAGGATGCATCCTTACACATCAAAATAACTTTGTGGGGGAATCCTCTGATAAAAGAAAATTTGAAATTATATTGTTCTCGACTGTGGCTTGAATGTGGGATTCTGGGTTATAGTGCTGTATTTCAATTAATGTTGTTCTGCAGAACTTTGGAAAAAAAGGGGATGAAGGACAGTACTGTAAGTTAATATGCTCTTGTTATCTAATAATTTTGAGACCAGAAAAGAATTCAAGTTGTTAAACTCTGATTTGCATTGAATATATGTGCTAGTTGGAGATGTGGGAAAGAAAACTAAATGCTGTGATGGATGTGAACTTGGGAGAGGTTGTATTTAAAAGTTGCTAGAATATGTACATATTTGGATCTAGGAAAATGAAAATAATAGATTGATATTTAATATGCTGTATATTGATATCTGTAAGAATTGCAACAGGGGGCTGAGGAATGTATTGCTCAGCTAATTGGAATTGCATATGAAATGTATTATGGCCGGAATGAAATGGGTAAATAAAAAAGCAAACTATCCCAGGCCTGTGCTGTACAACTTGTATGGGAACAGCAGTTCCAGCTAAAGGGCCTTGGACAGATTATACATCAGTATGTTTTTTATGAGTGTAAGGAGTGATAGCCCAGACCAGTGAAAATGATAGCTCTGGTCGGAAATCCGCCCCCATATGTATGATGCGTGAATGTTGGGCCTGGGTGTGAATGAATGGGTCAGAACGACGCCCACAAGATATGCGTGGGACTGTGAATGAAAACCATCACAACATGAGTGTGGTATGTTTAGAATAACATTTTTTGAAAAAAACTGTCTAACCTCTTGGTCCAGCCCTGTATCTGTAAACATATAAACTGAGAACTGTTAATAAAAGAGAGCTCAGCTCTGCCTGGCTCTGCTCTCACTGCTAACAAGAGCTCTGTGCCTGTGTGTCTCTGTCTGCGTCCCAGTGTGCATCGTTTCTAGTCACCACAACTTCAGCATAAATTTTAGGCCTGTGTCAAGCTACGTGATAAACTCAGCTCATTGTAACTGAGGAGTCTGCCAGAGCCTGGCAGCTCCCACTTGGTACCAGCAATTATGCCACATGCGTGGTCTTGCCTGTATCTGAACTGCAGCAAGAAGAGAAACAAGAAAAAAAAAAAAAAAAAAGCAAAAAAAAAAAAGCTGGCTGCCTGCTGCTGAAGCGGTGAAAGGGGGGCTTTATTCCCCCACCCCTGTGCCGCAGCGATGTTGCTGTTGGAAAACTGTAATACTGAATGACGGAGTCTGAGGGTGAAATTTAAAGGCATCCCCAGCGTATCCATAGTTCTAATGAAGTTGGGAAATTTAACCAAAACTTTTTAATAGACTTATTCTGTGGGAACTAGTTGAGGCTTCTTAGTAAATTCACCGTACTAGTATTTGAGGTCACGGAAAAGAAAGAAAGGCCATTTTTTGAAACCAAAAGTGCCAAATTTGGAACAAAGTTTACCATATGAATTCTTGTATTTGCCAGAAAGCCCTATACCTCTCTTGGTTCGAGATTTATTAAGTAAACTGTAAACTCAAATAACATTTTCTGAGAATTCTTTTTAGTTGCATGTTCTAAAAGAAGCTGCTGGGATGGTGCAGATCTGCTTGCTTCAGGTGAGAAATCTCCAAGGAAATTTCGAATTCTGTATTTCCAATAGTATTAGCAGCCAATGTTTCGATAAAGCAAACACTAGACTGATAGAACTGAAACAGGACTTCGATCTGGTAAGGGAAAAAATATCCAATAAATATGACAACCGAAATGGACTTAGAGATTTGGAGGAATACATTTATTATAACCTTACAGGCTGACTGCATTCAATTGGACTTGCAGATTTTTCTATTTATAGCTACAACAAAGAAACAACCTGTGGCTATTGTAGGACAATATCATGAGAAAGCAAACAGACTGATATATTTGGAATGGATGTTTTTTGCCAAAACCTTTCTGTAAAACTATTGCTCAGCCTCTAGAAATGATTGCTACTCTGATCAAAAAACGCAGAGAGCGGACTCAGGTCTTAATAGGCCATGACCTATCTGTCATATATGTACAATTTGTGAAATCTGATTTTTATTTTCTTATTCGCCATCTATGTCCTTGTAAATTGCACTAACTAATTTTCTTAACAGCATGGCTTTTTTTCATGCCTAAATGTAAATTGCTGCAGAATCTGCATGTCTTTGACATTAAGCCACAGACCATACTTGTATTTGGTCCATTTCCACATGCTCACACAGGTTTTGTTGATGGATCAGGGAAATCTCATAAAGCTGTAGTAATCTGGCATGAAGATAACGATTGGCATCATTCTGTTAAAATTATTGATGGCTCAACCCAATTAGTAGAACTTCGTGCAGCTTTACATTACTTATAGCTTTTTAAGAAGGAGCCTCCAAATTTGATTTGTGATTCTGAGTATGTAGTCAAGGTCCTACATCACATCCCCTCCACCTTTCTTAAAGAAATCTCACAACAGTGGCTCTTTGAAATGTTTGAATCATTGCAAACTGCATTACAGCATTGCAGACACCTACTGTTTGTTACTCATATGCGTTCTCATATGACTTCTCCCGGTCCCATAACAAAAGGAAATGCAGTTGCAGACTCTTATACTGTAGCTACAGTCCGTTTCCAGTCTACCACAGCATCACATGCTTTTTTCCATCAAAATGCTGCTGCTTTAAAAAAGATGTTTGATATCACACTTGAACAAGCAAAATACATAGTTCTCTCTTGCCTGGAATGTCAAGGCCTTATTACAAATTCACCCTCCCTTGGAGTTAACCCTCATGGGCTCACAGCTAATGCCATTTAACAGACTGATGTTACATATGTCTCATCTTTTGGTCGTTTGAAATATGTACACATTTCTAAAGGTATGTTTTCAGGTATGCTTTGTGTGTCTGCTTATACTAGTGAAAAAAGCAAGGATGTTCAGTGCCACTGGACCCGCTGTTTTGCTATGCTGGGTGTACCACAACAGATTAAAACTGACAACGGTCCTGGCTACACTGCCAGATCCACACAGTTTTTTTAACAGCAATGGGGTGTTTTATATGTCACAGATATTCCACATTCTCCCACTGGACAGGCTATTATTGAACGGGCACATTCCACACTGAAACAAATGTTGTTAAAACAAAAAAGGAGGAATATGATGACCCAGGAACAATTAGACAATGCAACATATACTTTAAATTTTTTGAATCATGCTATGCCTCCCTCCTCTATCACAGCAGTGGAAAAACACTTCCATGCTCCAGATTCACTGTCTCAGAGACCCAAGGTTTTGTGTCGGGATCCCCTGCACAACAGTCCACTCTCAAAGTAAAGATGTTTCTCCTCACATTCAGATGGAACTGCCTATGTTTCAGTCTGTGCCCATTGCCCCTCATCCTGTCATTTGGCACCACTGAAAGGAGTCTGATCCCATCCTCTTGACATCTACCCCTGAGATATTTGCAAGCATTGATAAGATCCCCTCTCAGCCTTCTCTTCTCCAGGCTGAAAAGACCCAGCTCTCTCAGTCTCTCCTCATAAGAAAGATGCTCCAGTCCCCTAATCATCTGTGTAGCCCTCAGCTGGACTCTCTCCAGTAATTCCTTGTCCTTCTTGAACCTGGGAGTCCAGAACTGGACACAATACTCCAGATGCAGCCTCACCAGGGCAGAGTAGAGGGGGAGGATAATCTCCCTCGACTGGCTGGTCACACTTTTCCTAATGTACCCCAGGATACCACTGGCCTTCTTGTCCACAAGGGCCCATTGTTGACTCATGGTCAACCTGTTGTCCACCAGAACTCCCAGGTACTTCTCTGAAATGCTGCTTTCTAGCAGGTCAACCCCTGACCTGTACTGGTGCCTGGGGTTATTTCTCCCCAGGTGCAGGACCCTACACTTGCCCTTGTTGAACTTCATGAGGTTCTCTGCCCACTCCTCCAGCATCTCCAGATCTAGTTGAATGGCAGCACAGCCTTCTGCTGTATCAACCACTCCTCCTAGTCTGGTATCATCATTAAACTTTCTGAGGGTGCACTCAGTCTCTTCATTCAGGTCACTGATGAATAGACTGAACAAGACTGGACCCAGTACTGACCTCTGCAGAACACCACTAGCCCCAGGCCTCCAAACAGACTCTGCACCATTGATCACAACCCTCTGAGCTCTGCCATCCAGCCAGTTCTCAATCCATCTCACTGTACACTCGTCCTACCCACACTTCCGAAGTTTACTTATGAGGATGTTGTGGGAGACAGCCTCAAAAGCCTCGCTGAAGTCAAGGTAGATAACATCCACTGCTTTCCCTTCATCTACCCAGCCAGTCATGCCATCATAGAAGGCTATCAGGTTGGCCAAACATGATTTCCCCTTGGTGAATCCATGTTGACTACTCCTGGTCTTCTGTGTAGGTGGAGACGAAATTGCGACCCATAGTCCAAGGGAGATCATAAGATAATTCAGGGCCTTGGGATGGTTGGTGAGGGAATTTGGAGCACAGATTATTTTCTCTTCTCTCATTTCAGTTGTGGGCAGTGACATCAGAAGAAACAGACAGGTGCACTCTATTAATACATGGCTCCATGGTTGGTGTCACCACCACAATTTTGGCTTTTGTGATAATGGGATGGCCTACACAGCACCTCTTTGTTGGCTTTGGATGGAGTTCACCTTTCTCATAAGGGGAAGAGAGTCTTTGCACACAAGCTAGCAGGGCTTGTTGACAGAGCTTTTAACCAGATATGATAGGGAAAGGGATGTAATCAGGCTCGCCCCTGACATGCTGTGGGATGAGACAGCAAGCACAGAGGGGCGAGGTGAAGCAGCCTTTAAAGCGATGAGCTCAGGGGGTGGAGTCCAAAGTGATGATGCTCACACCATCACATCCAACTTGGGAATAAGACAGGCCAACCAGAGCAGTGACAAATATTCCTTATGTGCTTGCCAAGATGAGAACCAGAAGGCCAAACACCTCAAGGGTACATATGGCTGCAGTGGATCCTTCTGCACCCCTCATGAGAAACCCGCACGCTTGAGTACTTCCCTGAAGTGTCTGTACACCAATGTGCATAGCATGGGGAATAAACAGGAAGAATTAGAGATCTATGTGCATTCGCAGAGCCATGATCTCATTCATGTCTCATGGAGACATGGTGGGACAGCTCACATGACTGGAATGTTGCTGTGGAAGGCTATGTACTCTTTAGGAAAGACAGGCCAGTGAGACAAGGTGGAGGAGTTGCACTTTATGTGAGAGAGCAACTTGAATGCCTTGAACTCTGTCTAGAGGGAATGAAGAACAAGTTGAGTCCTTATGGGTAAAAATTAAGAGACAAGCTAACAAGGGTGACACTATTGTGGGTGCTTACTACAGGCCACCTGATCAGGAAGTTGATGAGGCTTTCTACAGACAGCTGAAAGTAGCCTCACAATCATGTGCCCTGTTTCTCATGGGAGACTTCAATCACCCTGACATCTGCTGGGTGGGCAACACAGCTAAGCACACACAGTCCAGGAGGTTCCTACAGATCATTGATGACAACTTTTTAACAGAGATGGTGGAGAAGCCAATGAGGAGAGGTGTGCTGCTGGATCTTGTCCTAACAAAGCAAGAAGAACTGGTTGGAGATGTGAGGGTTCAGGGCAGCCTCAGCTGCAGCGACAATGAGACGGTGGAGTTTAGGATCCTGCGTGGAAGAAGCAGGACAATAAGTAGGACTAAAACCATGGACTTGAGCAGGGTGAACTTGGGCCTCTTCAAGGTTCTACTTGGAAGAATCCCATGGGATAGGGGTCTAGAAGGTAGGGGGGTCCAAGGGAGCTGGCTAATATTCAAACATCACTTCCTCCTAGCTAAAGACTGATGCATCCCTATGAGGAAGAAATCAAGTAAAGGGAGTAAGAGGCCAGCATGGATGAGTAAGGAGCTCCAGTCAAAACTCAGGTGGAAGAAGGATGTTTATGTAATGTGGGAGGAATATAAGGGCACTGTCAGAGTATGCAGGGATGTGGTGAGGAAGACCAAGCTCCTCTTGGAATTAAATCTGGCCAGGGATGTCAAGGACAACAAGAAGGGCTCCTTCAAGTATGCCAGCAGCAAAAGGAAGGTTAGGGAAAATGTAGGTCCGCTACTGAATGAGGAGGGTGCCCTGGTGACAGATGATACAGAGAGGGCAGTTACTGAATACCTTCCTTCTTTGCTTCCATCTTTACTGCTAAGACAGGCTGTGTGAGTCAACACAGGCAGATTGCAAGAAGCAACCAGAGGCCACAAATGCAATTGCAAAGAGCAAATTTATTTTAGTAACCTCGCTACCATTATCTATTTTAGTTACTTCACCTATGTTATCTAACGTGGAGGTTCTAGTTTTCAAGCACACAAGGACAGTAAAACAATTAGTGTGATATATGTGGTTTTTCTATACCCCAGCTGCAAGTCACATGAGCGTGTTTACATTTAACCTCCTCGCCATTCTACTGGTATATTCCTATACATTCCACCCCCTCGCTCAAGAGACAGCTTCTGCTGGGGCTGGCAAAACCAGAGTTGTTCATTTGGGCTTGTGAGGTGTAGCACAGAGCAATTTACAGGGGCACACAATAAACACATACAGAAAAAGGAAAAAAAACATATTTCTGCAATAATGCTTTAGATTAGGTGCCCCATTCATCTTGTCAAGGAATTAAACAAGTCATTCAGCCAGGCATTGTCAGTAGATTGTTTCACTTGCTGCATTAGTCCCATGATGTGAGATGTCTTCGTCCATGCTGGCTAGTTCACCATCTATTTTGAAGCAACACATGCCTTCAAAATCAAAGCAGCATTGGTAGCCACTACCTACTCAGAGAAAACAACAGCAAGAAACTTTAATGTCAAAATCCCTTAGCATGGCACAATTCTGTAATACAGCTACAGGCATTGCCATGCTAAAGAAACACATTGTTAAGAGATCTGCAGCTGATAATTTCTCTTAAACATTAAAGGCAAATGTTTTGAGTGTGAAATATAAGCTGATTCATGTCCACAAGCTATATGCACACTTAGAGCTTGAGCATGCAGCTTGGCAGAGGTCATATTATCTATATCATATTATCTACTTCCTTACTGTTTTGTGACTCAAGTGAATCAACTTTATTGTGCTCTGCTATTAACCCTTCACAAGGGGAAGCCTCCTCCAGAGAAGACGTAGGGATAAAAGTTCTCCAGTGCCCTAAAAATCCCAAAAAGGAATGCAATTGTTTTACTGCAGCTGGTACAGAAAACTGCTGGACTGTGTGTTGTACCTTATTTGGTATTTCTCTATGCCAAACTATTCCTAAAAATAGTACAGTAGCACTAGGGCCCTGCGTTTTAGTCTGATTATTTGCCCAGCCTTGGTCCTGTAAATGCACCTTCAAAAATTCAGCAGCTGCTTTGTTTTCTTGTTGCGACACTGCCATAATCAACAGATCATCAATATAATGGCAATCAGTAACAGTACCTGACCATAGTGCTATATTAGCTACTATAATTTGGTGGCAAATGGGGGGACTGTGTTTGTATCTCTGAGGCAATACTTGGCAAGTATATTGCTTTTGTTGCCAGGTAAAGGCAAACTGGTCTTGCACTGAGGTGGCAGGTGGGGTGGGTGGATGCAGTGTTGGTGGTGGGGCCAGGGGTGGTTGGCTTTTTTGCATAAGCATTAACTTTTTCAAGCTGCAAAACACTTCCAGTGGTGTGATACCACCTATTTCTAATCATGGGATACCAGCTTGTACAAAATCATTTCACATTTGTGTCCTCTTCACCCATGCTGTAACTCCTTTCGGTTTTGCTGGCTTTCCTTTATGCATCACCCAAACAGAGGGTTCTGAAACTACAGCCCCCATTCCTCTCAAGGCATTTGCTAGAGTGCCTGCATTACCCATAGCATTTGTCACTGCTGGCAGAATCACAGGTTTTAGTGAGGCAGGCGCTTCTCTCAAAAGCTGCATTTTAATACTTGTCACTGCTAACCCGTCTGGATAGGATCCCTTAATCAATGTATAAACCACCCCCATCTGCCACACTAAATCAGTACCCTCCTCTGTTGTGCACTTATTTCCAAAGGACAACACAAATTCAACAGGTTCAGCATATGCTGTTAAAACTACTGCACACAAACATGGATATAGCGCAGGTGCAATAATGTCTTGCCTGTCAGGACCTCTGACAGTTTGCAGCTGAGTATATTGTTGTTGCATCCAATCATCCTTGGCTGTAGGGCTTAATAAATCTGCATAGATGCAGCTCCACTCTCCCAAGCTGGCAAAATCTGTGCCAGAATTCCTTCCCCACTCTTCTGCTGAGATATCTCTAAAAATTCCTTTAACTCTCTCGGAGCATAAGGACACATGATCTGCCCCCCACATCTGCTTGTTCCTGCTGCCACATCATCTGTATGGGGGGCTGTGCTCCCAACACCTCCCTGCCATTTAAGTCAGGATCAAATTCAAACTCAATATTGGAGTCTGAGGATTCACTCCAAATATTTCCATCCCATTCCTTGGGATTCCAAGTTCATTTTGTGGTGAGAGCACAAACCTGAGAACTGAAAACCTTACTTTTTCCATATTTATCTTTTTGTTCCTTAGCAATACACGCTACCAACGGGTCTACATTATCTTGCAGCTCATAGCACCGCTCTGCTTGAACGGTAATTACTTCTTGTGTGATCACGTTTGCATTCTGTAAAATCCCAACCTCCTTTTCCAATTCTCTTATTTTACTCTGCAATGCAACGACTTCATGATCAAGAGCTCTAAGACCGGTAACGAATAACCATCCCAATCTCCCCGCTAATTTACGAGAAGTAGATGCTGCTCTCCATGGAAACTTTAGCATAGCCACTTAAATTACTTGGGGGGTAATCACTGCCCCATTATCAGTCTCAGGCCATGCCTCCAGCAGAGCCAATTCAGACAGGAGAGCAGCCACGGGGGCCCAGTGCTCTGTGCTGGGCCATCCCGGAATATGGGGAGTCACCCTCAAGGCTTCCCTTGTCCCCTGTGATTTTTCAAACCACAGAATGGCTGTTTCTAGTGACTGCTGACTACGCCAAATTGTGTGAGACAATGCAGGTGGATTGCAAGATACAAACAGAGGTGACAAATGCAATTGCAAAGAGCAAATATATTTTAGTTACCTCGCTACCGGGGGATATCTGAAGCAGAACCTAAGCTCCCGGGTAGAGGTGACACAAGTGGAAACACAGGAGCTGCAGAATTCAGCCCTGGTAGAAGATCGCTGGGCCTGCTGTGTTCGCCTGTATTTCGAGGCTTCAAGCAGGCGCAGCCTTCTGCTTTCTCACAACAAAGCAGGAATCTCAGGCATAATGATTAGGTGCCTGTCGAGGGTTAAGATTGCGGGGTGACAATAAAACCCTGGCAGATGTATTGTTAACACCCTCTCTTCCCCCCACTTCCCCCTTTTTGCCCCTCCCTCTCCCCCCTTCCCACTAAGGAGAGGCGATTGGGAGGAAAAGAAGGACAGAGAGAAGAGAGTTGGAAAAAATTAAAGATGTTTTACTAATACTACTAATAAGAACAGAGAAAATAATACAAAATATACAAAACCAATTTTGAAAGTCTCAGCAACTGCAGAGCCGGCACCTCAAGTCCTGGAATAGACTCTGCAGCCAACCAAAGCTGGATTCAGTCTCTCACTAGGCCTCAGTTTGCAGGGACGACTAGCAAGGTCCTCTCCTAATGTCGGCCATAAGGAAAAAAGGGATGAGATCCTCGTGATCTCGCATTTTATATGAAGTATTCACCTGAATGGAATGTTAAACACAGTTGGTCAGTTTCTTGGTCTCTTGTTTCTCGTCGCCCCTCTCGCGAGATGTCCATCCGTGCTTATCAATAAGTTTGCATTCCATTGCTAGGTTTACCAAAACATGTGTCTGGTTCTCCAGGAAAATGCAGTAAATATGAAGGCTTTAGCTGACAGGCAAATTCACTGAAAGAGAAACATGTTTTTAGCAAAACCAGGACATTCCACCCCTTATAATATGCCATTCACTGAATGCTTAAACCTTATCAATACAATCTATCAATACAATCTAATTAATCACTACTACTATATATATACACAGGAGTAATTAATCTTAATCAGTGGACCATCCTTTGAAAAGTTCATTAAGTTCATTTTGTCGCAACAGTCTCCCAGGGCAGGAAAAATGGTACAAGTGCATCTCATGACCACTGTTTGTGGGTTAAAGACATCAACTTCAAAGAAGTTGTCAGGTGCCACTCGAAGAAGCTAGCTCTGGTTTCATCATCACTGTCTTGATCTGAAAGACACTTATTAAACACTGTTAGTATGGCAATTCACATAATGCAGTTCAGTATTGAATTTTTTCACCTAAACTCAAATCCCCTTGAGGTACACACCAAACTTCTCCATCCTTAAGCATCACCCACCAGGTGCTGCCAGGTCCATGGGTAAAAACAATCCCACGAATGTGCTTGCCTTTGCCTGAGGCAGGAGTAACCCAGACTGCCTTTCCTAACATGTTTTTCATGTGTACTACAGGGACTTTATCTCCTTCTACAGTCCGTAGAATTTCTGATTGGGCAGGCTGAGCTGGATTGGTTGATCCCCTGGTGTTGACCAACCAAGTGGCTTTTGCTAAATGTGAATCCCAGTTTTTAAAGGTTCCAACACCAAGTGCCTTTAGTGTAGTTTTTAGCAAACCATTGTACCTTTCAATTTTCCCAGAGGCTGGTGCATGATATGGAATATGATATACCCATCAATACCATGTTCTTTGGCCCAATTGTCTATAATACTGTTTTTGAAATGAGTACCGTTGTCTGATTCAATTCTTTCTGGCGTACCGTGTCGCCAAAGGACTTGCATTTCAAGGCCCAAGATAGTATTTCGGGCTGTAGCATGAGGTACGGCATATGTTTCCAACCATCCAGTGGTTGCTTCCACCATTGTAAGTACATAACGCTTACCTTGACATGTTTGTGGAAGTGTAATATAATCAATCTGCCAAGCTTCTCCATACTTATACTTTAACCATCGCCCTCCCATACCATACAGGCTTTAACCGTTTAGCTTGTTTGATTTCGGCGCAAGTTTCACATTCATGAATAATCTGTGAAATAGTGTCCATAGTTAAGTCCACCCCTCGATCGCGAGCCCATTTGTATGTTGCATCTCTACCTTGATGCCCTGAAGCATCATGGGCCCACTGAGCTAGGAAAAGTTCACCTTTATGTTGCCAGTCCAAGTCCACCTCAGCTACTTTAATCTTAGCAGCTTGATCTGCTTGTTGGTTGTTTAGATGTTCCTCGGTGGCTCGACTTTTAGGCACATGAGCATCTACATGATGAACTTTCACAGGCAGGCTGTCTAGGCGAGCAGCAATGTCTTGCCACAGTGTGGCAGCCCAAATGGGTTTACCTCTGCGCTGCCAGTTGCTTTTCTTCCATTGCTGTAGCCACCCCCACAAGGCATTTGCTACCATCCATGAGTCAGTATAGAGATAAAGTATTGGCCTCTTCTCTCATTCAGCAATGTCCAAAGCCAGCTGGATGGCTTTCACTTCTGCAAATTGCCTAGATTCACCTTGTCCTTCAGTGGCTTCTGTAACTTGTCATGTGGGACTCCACACAGCAGCTTTCCACCTTCGATGTTTTCCTACAAGACGACAAGATCCATCTGTGAACAGTGCATACTGCTTATCAGTCTCTGAAAGAGTATTATACGGTGGTGCTTCTTCAGCACGTGTTACTTCCTCCTCATCTGGAGACATCCCAAAGTCTTTGCTTTCTGGTCAGTCTGTAATCACTTCTAAGATCCCTGGGCGACTGGGACTCTCAGTTCGAGCTCGTTGCGTGATCAATGCAATCCATTTACTCCACGTAACATTGGTTGCATGATGTGTGGAGGGAACCTTCCCTTTGAACATCCAGCTCAGCACCGGCAGTCGAGGTGCCAGGAGGAGCTGTGCTTCAGTACCGATCACTTCTGAAGCAGCTTGAACTCCTTCATATGCTGCTAGTATCTCTTTTTCAGTTGGAGTATAGTTGGCCTCAAATCCTTTGTATGCTCGACTCCGAAAACCTAAGGGTCGACCTCGGGTTTCTCCTGGTGCTTTCTGCCAGAGTCTCCAGGTAAGTCCATTATCTCCAGCTGCGGTGTAGAACACATTTTTAACATCTAGTCCAGTCCGAACTGGTCCAAGGGCCACTGCATGAGTTATCTCACGCTTAATTTGTTCAAAGGCTTGTCGTTGTTCAGGGCCCCACTCAAATTGGTTCTTTTTTCGAGTCACTCAATAGAGAAGGCTCACAATCTGGCTGTAGTCAGGAATATGCATTCTCCAAAAACCTACAACGCCCAAGAAAGTCTGTGTCTCCTTTTTATTAGTAGGTGGAGACATTGCTGCAATTTTGTTGATCACATCCATTGGGATCTGACGACGGCCATCTTGCCATTTTATTCCTAAAAACTGTATCTCTCGTGCAGGTCCCTTGAACTTGCTTCGTTTTATGGCAAAACCAGCATCCAAAAGAATCTGAATTATTCTCTCACCTTTCTCGAAGACTTCTTTCGCTGTGTCGCCCCATACGATGATGTCATCAATATATTGCAAGTGTTCTGGAGCTTTACCTTGCTCCAGCGTGGTCTGGATCAGTCCATGGCAGATGGTAGGACTGTGTTTCCACCCCTGGGGCAAGCGATTCCACGTGTACTGGATGCCCCTCCAGGTGAAAGCAAACTGTGCCCTGCACTCTGCTGCTACAGGAATAGAGAAAAATGCATTAGCAATGTCAATTGTAGCGTACCACTTAGCTGCCTTTGACTCCAGTTCAAATTGCAGTTCTAGCATGTCCGGCACAGCAGCACTCAGTGGTGGTGTAACTTCATTCAGGCCATGATAGTCTACAGTTAGTCTCCACTCATCACTAGACTTACGCACTGGCCAGATTGGGCTGTTAAAAGGTGAGCGAGTCTTACTGATCACACCCTGGCTTTCCAACTGACAGATCAACTTCTGGATAGGAATCAAAGAGTCTCGATTGGTGCTATATTGCCAGCGATGCACTGTTGTGGTAGCAATTGGCACCTGCTGATCGTCCACCATCAGCAGTCCTACAACAGAAGGGTCATCTGAAAGACCAGGCAAATCAGACAGCTGTTCAATTTTCTCAGTGTCCACAGCTGCTATACCAAATGCCCACCTATACCCTTTTGGGTCCTTAAAATACTCTCTCCTGAGGTAATCTATGCCAAGGATGCATGGAGCATCTGGACCAGTCACAATGGGATGCTTTTGCCAGTTTTTTCCAGTTAGGCTCATTTCAGCCTCTACAACAGTCAGTTCCTGGGATCCCCCAGTCACTCCAACAATATTGATGGATTGCGTTCCTTTATAATTAGAAGGAATTATCGTGCACTGAGCACCAGTGTCCACTAAAGCTTTGTACTCCTGGGGGTGTGTTGTACCAGGCCATAGTATTTGTACAGTCCAATAAACTCTGTTATCCCTTTCCTCCACCTGGTTGGAGGCAGGGCACCTCTAATTTCTGTTTTGCACAGTCTCTGGGTGTGAATTAGAGGTTCCTTCGAGAGCATCAGAATCTCTTCTGCTCCTTTTGTAAACTGGAGCAGCCACCTTCCTAGGAGTTTTTCTTTTTAGCTCACGTACTCGTTCCTGAAGTTCTGAGGTAGGTCTTCCATGCCACTTATTCATGTTTTCTCCCTGCTCATGTAGGAAGAACCACAGTGAACCTCTTTTTGTGGGCTGCCTCTGTCCTCTCTCTCGAGATTGGAAACGTCTTCTCCTAATAGCTGAATCATAGGTTTGTGCAGGTCATGAATGTTATGTGTCTTCTCTGAGTTCTTTGATTTCTTGCAACAGCTTTTCAAACCGGTCATCGGATTTTTCACACAGTTTCTCCACAGCAGAGACACAAGCCCGTAGGGAACCAGCAATTCTGTCCTCAAAGTTCTGGAATTGCTCAATCACTTCAGTAATATCTTGTACACCTCCAGCTGACCAGACCATTCCTGCCAATGACTTAGCATATGCAGGGGGTGCGCTTTGTACAAATCTGTGCCACAGAGATCGTGTACAATTGATTCTATCTGGGTCTGTCCCCTCTTGGCTGTTTGCTCCAAAATAGATGATCTCTCGCACAGCTAATTCTCTCAGGAACTGAATACCTCTCTCCATAGTATTCCATTTCCCTAACTTGGATATACAATCTTCCTTGTAGGGAAATCTTACTTTCATAGCTGCCAGGAGTCAGGTCCAGAGAGTAGTGGCATTAGACTCTCTTGAAATTGCCCTATCAATGGTGGAATCTCTTGACAGAGATCCCAGCTGCCTGGCTTCACCACCTTCCAGTTCAATTGTTTCTGCCCCATTGTCCCAGCATCGGAGCAGCCAGGTTAAAATATTCTCGCCTTCACGACGACTAAAGTCTTTTCGCAGATCTCTCAGCTCACCTGGAGAAAAGGACCGAGTGGTGGTCACTTCATCTCTTCCCTGTCCTGATGGTGCCCCTTGGGTTGATGTTGGCCCTGTGCCATCATTTGCTGCATGGGTAGTCTTTCTAGTGACTTTCTTACAACCAGGAACTGATGCTGATATGGGTTCACCATCATTTGATTCATTTCCAGAGTCTGAATGACTGTCACAGTGATTACTGTGGTTACAGCAGCAACAGTGACCAGTGTGTGAAGAAGGGGGGGCTGCCTTGTTAGCCTTTGAGGCTGGAGAAGTAATGTTATCTGCAGCGACCTTGGCAGAGGATCTCTGCGTAGGAGCTGTAGCTGCAGCCTGCGAAGCCGCCGTTGGGGGGGCAGTGGCTGCAGCGGCAGCTTTCGCTGTTTTGCTCTTTTTCGAGCGGCTCGGAGTGCTTTTTGCTAAAGCTTCCGAAGACGCACCGCAAATCTCAGGACAAAAAAGAGACGCAAACCTCCTGTTGAACCCCATTTCTCTTAACATTAACAGAAACTGACACACATTCAGCAAACCAGATAACACCATCACAGTTCTATCAAAGCTCCGAGGATATTCAAAGCTCTCTAAAACATTTGCGAACTGTCCTAGCGAAAAAACGAAAGTATTGTTAGTCAGCCTTCCTAAAGATTCGCTTGACCAATTAGCAAACACAGAGCCGTACTGCTCTTTAATCTCTCCTGGAGGCTTTTCAAGGTAAAGCAGAAGCGAGTAGAAATTCATTAGCGGCTGCAGTATAATGAAATAAACCAGTGACAAACCACACAATATCATCATGACCATTGTCCAGTTCCTTGTTGTTATATAATGAATACTTCGATTTAAAAAGAAGGTGCAACACAGATATGGAATCAGTGAGCAAATGTAGAAAATAACTGATACAGCTTATGCCATAACATCTTTACATCAGTGTAATTCACTTTGCCTTAATACAACTAAATAATATCCAAAGCAAACAGACGTGCGAGTATCACAACTCTATGAGTTGGCACCGTGCCAAGAAAACTGAAAGGTACGTCAGAGCAGTAGAAAAGCCCAAAAATCTTCAAATTTACCCCTTTCTCTTTGCCCCACGTTGGGCGCCAATTATCTGTTGAGGGTTAAGATTGCAGGGTGACAATAAAACCCTGGCAGATGTATTGTTAATATGAAGGCTTTAGCTGACTGGCAAATTCACTAAAAGAGAAACTTGTTTTTAGCAAAACCAGGGCAGTGCCTCAGATTTTCTCACAAGCCTATGTTATCTAACACAGAGGTTCTACTCATCAAGCACAGAAGGCCAGTAAAGCAGTTAGTTTGATGTATGTACTTTTTCTATACCCCAGCTGCAAGTCACGTGAGCACATTTACATTAAGCTCCTCGCCATTCTTCTGGTGTATTCCCATACACCAGCCCTCAGGTATCCCAGACCCTAGAGATAGGAGGCAAAGTCTGGCAAAAGGAAGACTTGCCCTTGATTGAGGAGGATCAAGTTAGAGATCGTTTAGGCAAACTGGATATACACAAATCCATGGGCTCTGAAAAGATGCACTCACGAGTGCTGAGGGAGTTGGCAAATGTTATTGCCTAGCCGCTCTCCATCATGTGGAGAAGAAGAGAGGTGTCTGAGGACTGGAAGAAAGCCAATGTCTCTCCTTTCTGGGCACTGTCTGTAATTACAAGTAATTTTTCTAAATGTGTCCATGAGCACATGCACTGTGCATCCAATTTGGTCGTCTTATGCCAAATGAATTTGTAAACATTCCCTTTAACTTGAATCCCAGCATTGAATCCCAACTTGAATCCCGGCTCATTACTTCACTCTCCCTGTGCTTGACATGTTAACTTACTTTCTTGCTCCATTAGTCATCATGTTATGTTAATAGGAAGTGATCTACTGAAACATGAAATATTATTTTTTTCTTTTGGTTTTTAAATATATGTTGGTGCAAAAGGAATTGCGGTTTTTGCATTGTTGAAATTTGCCGTTTGATATTGTATAAATGTGGTTATGTTATACATCATTTTAATGCGCTTTTCTCACTTTATGTTTTTTTTGCTACTGACTTATTACTTGCTGTTTATTTTATATTTATTGTAGACTATGGAAATGATGTTAGACAGAAAGCAAATTCAAATGATTTTTTTTTTCGAGTTCAAAATGGGTCATAAAGCAGTGGAGACAAATCGCAACATCAACAAAGCATTTGGCCCAGGAACTGCTAACGTATAGTGCAGTGGTGGTTCAAGAATTTTCACAAAGGAGACGAGAGCCTTGAAGATGAGGAGCGTAGTGGCCGGCCATCAGAAGTTGACAGCAACCAATTGAGAGCAATCATCAAAGCTGATCCTCTTACAACTACATGAGAAGTTGCCAAAGAACTCAACATCGACCATTCTACAGTCATTCGGCATTTTAAGCAAATTGGAAAGGTGGATGCCTCATGAGCTGACCAAAAATTAAAAAAATCATCCTATTGAAGTGCCATCTTCTCTTCTTCTACACAACAACAATGAACCATTTCTTGATCGAATTGTGACGTGTGATGAAAAGTGGATTTTATACGACAACCAGTGATGACCAGCTCAGTGTTTGCACCAAGAAAAACCTCCAAAGCACTTCCCAAAGCCAAACCTGCACCAAAAAAGGTTATGGTCACTGTTTGGTGGTCTGCTGCCGTTCTGATCCACTGCATCTTTCTGAATCCTGACGAAACCATTCCATCTGAGAAGTATGCTCAGCAAATTGATGAGATGCACCGAAAACTTCAATGCCTGCAGCCAGCATTGGTCAACAGAAAGGGCCCAATTCTTCTCCACAACAACTCCTGACTTCATGTCGCACAACCAACACTTCAAAAGTGCAATGAATTGGGCTATGAAGTTTTGCCTCATCCACCATATTGACCTGACCTCTCGCCAACTGACTAGCACTTCTTCAAGCATCTTGACAACTTTTTGCAGGGAAAATGCTTCCACAAGCAGCAGCATGCAGAAAATGCTTTCCAAGAGTTCATTGAATCCCGAAGCACAGATTTTTACACTACAGGAATAAACAAACTTATTTCTCATTGGCAAAAATGTGTTGATTGTAATTGTTCCTATTTTGATTAATAAATGATTTAAAATGCATGGTCCAAAACTGCAATTACTTTTGCACCGACCTAATATAAGAAATTGAAATGTCAAAGGTTTTGGAGTTGTTTCAATACCCTATTCCAATATTCTTTTAAACCTAAGTGTTACTGCTACTATCTGAAAGTGTGTTGTGAATACTTGGCAGGTACTTTTTTTCTCATTTTCCCTATTTGTGTGAGCCAAAGTAGGTAGGTCACAGGAACAACCAGAAGTCACAGATGCAATACAAAGAGCAAATTTATTTTCGTTACCTCGCTACCAGGGAATCTCCGAAAGAGCACTTAAGCTCCCAGGCAGAGGTCACACAGACGGAGACAGACGCTGCAGAATTCAGCCCTTGGCAAAGGTCAATGAGCCTGCTAATTTTGGCCTGTATATAGGGATTCACACAGGTGCAGTTTACTGCACTGGTTTGATCTTTGCCTGTGGGAATCACAAGGATGTATGATAAGGTGCCTTCATGACTTTTTTTCACAGGCCTGTTATCTAAACACAGAGGTTCTACTTGTGGTTTTCTACACCCCATCAGCAGTTGCTTGAGCATATTTACAGTTCTCCTCCTCTCCATTCTTGTGCTGTTCCCACACACTATTGTATACATGGTGAGTTGTGGACTCAGAGGATTACATTCTTGACAGATAAAACTCCCATCAGAGTCCATGCTTTATATTAATACATAGTGATGTTTTGATGTGTTTTGAAGTGTTAGGAGTCTGTGTGAAAGTATTTTCAACTGTAAACTACAGACAAAATTAGAATGATAATTACCCAAATAGATCTTAATTCAGTATAGATCTAAATACCCATGTACTCCCATGACAGCTTAGTAAATCAGAGAAGCAAGGTACTTTTCTACTCTGTTCGTTTTTGTACTGCCATATATAATTGTGTGTTCTGTTGAAAATCAAGACAATTTTTTCAGAAATTATATATATTAACCATTTACAAATCTTTCTTTCTGGTGGTATTTTATACTGTTCTTTGGCTATCAGCAGCTTGGTTGGTCCACCTGCAGAAAAAAATGTCAAAGAGCAAGACAGAGGCAAGTTGTTAGTTGTGAAAAGTTCCTGAAATGTCTATGGAAGAGATAAAATATTCTGAACATTCTTGAGGAAGTTTGAATTTTAAGAGCAGGAGGACCTGATGAGGTTTTTTTCTTATTTTTCTTCCCAAACCTGGGAGAACCAGTTTTATGACATGTGAGGCTATTTCACATGTGCAGTACAAATGCTGTCATCTTCTAGTAATGCTTCCATGTTGGGCAGGACTACGCTCTGAGGCACGATTTTATTGCTGCCATGGCTGTCTGTGGCAGTGGTACTCTTGGTGGTTTCCATTGCAATTATGTTATTTCTTGAAAACTGAACTCACTGTATAGTTCAGGAGAATAGGCCCATGGTGCCTGACTGAATCTGTCTTTCCAAGTCAACAAACCATTCACTTGTAGATGGCCATATCTCTTGCTGAGTATATGAGATAAACTCTGCCCCTTCTCTCCCAGTCATAGTGTTTCCAATACACTTTGACTGTAGGCTACATTTTAAAGGAATGGTGGAGATGTCCATTGTTGGAGGCAGTGATAATGGAAAATTCTGCTGATAACTAAATTCACTCATCATTTCTTTGATTCTTTCATTCCACTGCAGTATGTAATCTAGAATGGGCATAGCCCAAGCTGTTTGCTGTTACTCTGCTCTAACCACTTTTTAAAGTATTGTTCAGTTTAACTAATAACTTCTTATGTGATTGACTCAGTCCTTTTATTTTTTGACCATGAAGTGGATGTTCTCCAGATTTACATCAACCAGTTGATCTCAAAAAATCACTTTTCTTTGTGTCCTGAGCTGGACTGATGCAGTGCATTGGAAAGTAAGACAAGGCTGAGCTTAACACAAGGCTCCACTCTACTGATTGTATCTGGAGTTCCTCCTTTTCAAAGTAAGATCAGAATCTGATTCAAAAACAGAAAAATAAATTTTCCCATTAATTACGCCAGAGACCAGAGCCTATATCACTTAGGCAAGAAAATTCCCCACTGAAATCAATGTGTTTTTGAGAGGTGAAGAAAACATACCAGTAGCCAGTCTAACCCATATATGATTGCTAGGATATATGTACACCTTTTTGTTAACAGTGTTAATATTCCTCTGTGTTTTGGTTTTTTTTTCTTTCCCCAGCAAAGACAAGGTTCATCACATGGTACCATGTGTGCTATGTTACGTAATGATGATTCATCCCAAGAGATAGCATAGGATTGGAAATTATGAAAAGGGTATGCCAAGTTAACAAACACTGCACATGCATTATAATGGGGCTGTGAGTTTCCAAACAGATACCTGGGGAAAAAATATGACAGATGCATATTGATTTATTGAACAGGTTCTCCAGCCTATGTGTAAAATCTTTGTGACAGCAGAGTACATCATGGCATCCTGGAGCTATGCCTTGGCTTACTCATCACCTACTGGGAAATGCACTTTCCTTGTTCATTACTGCCTCCTCTTTCCAGATATATACATTTGCAAGTGATCTTCCTTTTGTAAAAAAAATCAGACATAAAATCCTTTGTCAGGTTTATTCCCTCAAATATAACTTAATATATTCTCCCTTTACACATACTCTGAGCTGTTTTATCTCCTCTTATGCATCGTAGCAGCTGTGTGAAAGCATTCAAAACTTGAAGTTGGGAATGTATCTTTTTCTGGTAATGGGTTTCTTTGCTGGCTAAATAAGGATGCTACAGGCTGGAAACACAATATATCCAAAAAATGTTGCCTGCTGCTTAAAGGGCTTTCTCATGGCAAAATAGGTGTCCCTGGCTAAACTCATCTGATTTGCTTCACTTGATGAAGAGAAAGCTAATAGCAATTAAGCAGTCAGGCCTTAGCTTCAGAGAGGTATCTCCAGATCTGCTGAAAGCTTTGCTAAAAGTGTTTTAATTCAAAACAAGATTAGAAAAAGAATGAAAGTGGCTTTCAGCCAGATGGAAATTATGGAAATGTCTGTTTATGATAACATTTTCCCAGTTTGCATTGTCTTTCATCATCTGTTTCGTTTATTTGTTGTCTAAAAACCTTTGAAAGAAAATGTTTTCACAAATGTGAAAACTTTCCATCTCTAGTTTTCCTTGTCTTTCAAAAGTAAAAGAATAAAATTAAAATGATTAAAAAAAAAAAGTTATTCCTCCTGTGATCTAGATGTTGTCCTGGTCCTTAAATCACTTCCATTGAACCCATCTTTTTATGGACCTGGGGAACAAGTTCATTGCTATCACAACGAACTGAAGAGGAGGGGCTTATTGGAGAAAAAGACAAAAAAGAGATAAAAGGGACTGTAATACTTCATAAATCAAGCAGAAAATCAGTCTGTTTGCCTACCAGTACCTCCCACTTCCTCAACCAGCCACTTCCCAGGTCTCAGGGGCTTCTGTATGATGTGAATGGCCTTACTAGCATGTATGTGTACAATTCTAACAACTCATCAAAGCTCTGTTCATCTCCTTCAGCCCCAGGCAGATGCATGGGTATAGATGGAAGCTGTAGGTATCATAACAAGTGTAATATTGCACATAGGAGCTGAAGTCACAGCACAGCTGCAGTTTATCTACACGGTAGTGCAGAGTTCTTCATTAAGATCTCCTGAAGAGCATGTTTTCCGCATACCATGGATCATGCCTAGGGTGATGTTTTCAACATCATCTAGTGATGGTTGCAAAGACACTCATGAAAATAGTTGTGTTATAGATGTGGACCAACTGACCATGAAAGGAGCAGGAATTCAACACTCAGACCACAGCAGACAGCTCAATTCACTGCTTCACCACTGTTGATGCAGTGCCTGATACTTTAACAGTGAATCCCTCTTTCTTCCAAGCAAGGGAAAAGTAACAGGTCAGTCACAGAATCACAGAATGTTAGGGATTGGAAGGGACCTCAAAAGATCATCTAGTCCAATCCCCCTGCCAGAGCAGGAACACTTAGATGAGGTTACACAGGAATGTGTCCAGTCCTGTGAGTTCAAAGCAAAGATGCTTGTTGAATAGGCTCGGTCTTTGTTTTCCTCCTCAGTTGCAAAAGAAGGATTTATGACAACATGGATACAGCGACAACCATACAGAGTTTCAACTCATCTTGCATTTTCTAGAATAAAAAACTTACTTTCCTACCAGAAAGCATCGTACATTTTAAAACTATTAATAGTGTAACTGGTTATCTCATGGGGATTTTGTATCTAGTTTTCGTGTGCAGAACTGTATTAAACATACATAGTCCATACTGTCATGTTGAGAGACAGGTAGAAAACATGTGAGACTCATCCTCCTTCTCTATGTATTTGTACTCTGTTCTGTATATGGCTCTGCCAGAGGAAAGACAGTATTTTGCGTTCATGAGGAATGCCGTGAAGTCTCTGAAAACTTATCTGTCTAAACTTCCATTATACCACCAGGATCTTAATTAAATTGCCAATTCATGTCCATTTGAGATGTCCTTCTGTGGCAGTTGCACACCTCTGATGAGATCCAGAGCTTTTGATAGGGCAGTTGATGGCTCTTTAGTATCTTCTGTGCCCTACTGTGCCTGTCCTCATATATGCACCTTGGTTGGTGCCAAGGTGTCAACAGTCATGTCCCCCCCAACCCCCACCCCAGGCATGGTGACTCCTCATATTCACCTACCCCCAGCTGGGGGAGCAGGAGGGGTGGGACCCTTGCTCAACAGACAGGGTCCTCAGCCAAGGAGGTGCTCAGGCTCAGAGAAGCTGAGAAGCTTCGGGACCATGCTCGTAATGACCATGGCTCAGATTCAACTAGGGTATAAATGGAACCTGCCAGAGGTGCCTGCAAGGGCGAAAAATCATGGACTCCACACAATCCAATATGAATTCAAGTGAAGCCGTTTATTATAGAAACAAGCCTCCTTATATATGCAGTTATTTCTTGATCATGCATCCACGCTCCAAGCATGCATTAGCTGATTGGATATTGTCCATGTTCACGAGCTGTCCACGCGCCCGAGTCTCACTGCTAATAGGTCTGTTGATTTACATCTTGTTGAGGCCCTGTTATTGTAGAACTGCCTCACTCCCACAGCAGGTCCTGTTTTCAGCTTTCGAGCTGGCCTTGAAATTCCTTTGGCTACTTCAGAAATAAATCTCCATCTAATAGAAACCCATCCACACAACAACCTCAAGAAAATCCCTCAAATCTCCCACAATTCCCCCTTTTTGTTTTTGAACCAGCCAGGCCTTGTTTACAATGCGCTGAATCATCTTTGAAATACACTGCAGCATACAACATATGATTAACAACAATGATTACAGTTACATATAGTGCAGCTAAGCCTTATGCAATAAGATCAAACAACTGCCCACCTATTCCCAAGCTTTTAAACCATTTTTCAAACCTTAATTCTACTATGACAATCTTATTAATGTGTTGATTTAGCTTGTCTAAAGTACTGTGAATAAATCCAGAATGATTAAACAAGTTAATACAACATCTTTCTCTTAAATTCATCACAACCATGTCCTTACAATAACAACAAAAATCTATAGCAACACGATTTTGAAGTGTAACATACCTAATTAAATTTGTATCTACTAAAAGCCCAAACGATGCTAAAAAAAATAACGTTAGTCTATTTTACTAACCAGCATCCTAATTTATTAAGCGTAGTCAAAGCCTGTGCTGCTGCAATTCCAGGTGCAAAAAAATCTGCATAATTGTATATTATCCTTACAGTTTTTGTTATAGGCATGGATGTTTTTCTTCTTCCTCTCTCCTTTTCTTTTTTTTTTTTTTCCTTCCAAGTATTGATCAGGTATCTAATGGAACACCAACCAAACATGTTGAATAAAAATAAAAATAATAATAATGATAATAATAATAATGATAATAATAATAATAATAATAATTGCTTAGAGATGCAGTAGCTAAACAGATTGAGTGTTGACCTGTCATCATGTTGGCTAAAACTATCCAAATATTAGTCTTTGGCTGAGAAGGAGGCCAAAAAGCATTGCTTATGTTTAACACTATTAAACTAATGCCTACTACACATTGCAAACTCCAAAACCTTATTGAATTCTGTATGAATAATCAAAGTAGTTATATTATTCCAACAGGTTAGAACTGGTTAGTCTTTGTTTTTCTCCTCTATATTATTGTCTGACTATATGTTAGGTATCTAATCAATTTCACCACTAGATGACACTGCTTCTGCTTCCCGCGTCTCGTTGCTATTTCCAATTTCTGTACTTTGAGCAGTGTTTTCTAGCCAGGGTTTGATCCACTTTGCCAGAACCCAGCATGATCCTGATCCTGTAACGACACAGGCATATCCCTTTCCCCATGTTACCAGGTTCCATGGACCTTCCCATTGTCCTGTAACTCCATTTTTTACCAAAACTTTCCCTTGTCCTTTTTTGACTTGTTCTAAACCTCCTGTTAAACCTGCACTGTGAGTCACCATGGGAGGAACCTTCTCTCCTTTGGGTAACCTAAGGTAGTTCATAACATATATTGCTTTTTGTAATCGCTCTTGAGGTGCTAGACCAGTCTCCCTTTTTTTTTGTTTTTGTAACAACTGTTTTAAGGTGTGATGTGTACGTTCCACCATAGCTTGCCCTGTTGGTTGATGCGGTGTCCCTGTTGTATGGATAACACCCCATAAGGATAAAAATTGATTGGTAGCCCGAGCAATATAGCCAGGACCATTATGTGTTTTGATTTCTTTTGGGATACCAAGAGCTGCAAAAGCTGCCCTCAAATGTTTTTGAACGTATTTGCTAGACTCTCCTGCCTGAGCAGTAGCCCAGACAACATGAGAAAAAGCATCAACCGAAACATGAACATACTTGAGATGTCTGAATTCTGCAAAATGTGTGACATCCATTTGCCATACTTCTAAAGGCCTGAGACCTCATGGGTTAACACCTCCTGAAAGCCCACCAGAGCAATTTTGACAATCAGCACAGGACAAAACAATGTTTCGTGCATCAATCTCAGGAATATGAAATAGTTTCTGTAAAACACTAGCTGACTGATGGAAAAAATCATGTGAGCAACGAGCTTGAGCAAACCTGTCTATAGAAGGACCTGTCCAAGCAGGTGCAACTAACTTATCTGCACGCTGATTACCTTCAGCTAAGCTACTAGTACTTCCTGTATGACTTCTGATATGAGTGATAAAGTAGTGATGTGTTCACTGATTCAGTAAATCCCATAAAATTTTAAATAGTCTATACTGTAATAAAGTGTCAACATTCTTCAAAACTGCTCTTTCTAACCGTAATACAACCCCCACAACATACAGTGAATTGCATACTATGTTTGCAGGTTGTTTGTTCCATATCTTAAAGACTTGAATTACTGCTTGCAGTTCTAAAAGTTGAACTGAGCCCTCTAGATCAGTTAGTACGAGATCCTTCCATTCTCCCTTTTCTAGCCATGTTATTGCAGCTTTATGTGAACGACCTCCTGCATCTGTAAAAACAGTGATACCCTTTACTGGAGTCAAAGATAAAAGAGGCATCTGTTCTATCTGAAATGTTGGTAACCACCCCATAAGCTTATGTGGAGGGTAATGCACTCTAATTGGTCCTGAATAATCTAATATTGCAGACCGTAGAGCTATAGAATTCTGTAGTGCCCATTGCAAATATTCAGCTCAGTGTGGAGCATCAACCCCACCTCCTCCCTGCAATAATTTAGCAATTGGCAGTAAATCATCATTTGTAATACCACAACAGGTACGAATCCAATTCAAATCACCCATCATTTTTGAACATCATTTAAGGTCTGAATGTCAGTCTTGATAGTCAATTTTTGTGGATGAACTGTAGCCTTAGTAATTTCCCAGCCTAGGCATTTCCAAGGCTGTGTCTGTTGAATTTTTTCTGGTGCAATTTTTAAACCCCTGGTCCCCAACTCTTTTTCTAGTTCTGCAACTATCAATTCTTTTTGTAACGATTTTCCAGCAATCAAAATATCATCCATATAATGATATATGATCAATTCTTTGTATTTGTCACGGAGAGATGCCAATGTCCAAGCGACATATAACTGACACATAGTAGGTGAATTTTTCATGCCCTGGGGTAAAAGAACCCAATGATATCTTTTCATAGGTTCTTGTTTATTGACTGATGGTACTGAGAAAGCAAATTTTTCCTAATCATCCTCATGTAACGGAATTGTAAAGAAACAATCCTTCAGGTCTATTACTAACACATCCCACTCCTGTGGAATCATGTTAGGGGATGGTAAGCCAGGCTGTAGCATTCCCATGTTTTCCATTACTTCATTAACTTTTCTGAGGTCATGCAAAAGATGCCACTTTCCACTTTTTTTTTTTTGAATTGTAAAAAACGGAGTGTTCCACGGACTCGTGGAAGGTTGAATGTGTCTTAACTGTAACTGTTCCGAAACTAAGTCATTAATTTGGGTGATCTTTTCACTTGATAGCAGCCACTGATCAACCCACATTGATTGGTCTCTGTTTTCCATTTTAACTTTAGGATTGGTCGCACTTCAATGGCCGCTGTCAAAAATTTTTTGTCCCAGTTGTAATTATTGCTCCTAAGAACATTCCTTCCTAATAGACAAATAGGAAGTGGCATGACATAGGGTCGCACATTGCAGTGACTGCCATCCTCTAACAACACCTGAATAGGCCTTGCACTCATTTTTGTGGCTTGCACACCACCCACACCCATGACTGGTAAGCTCGGAGTTTCTAATTGCCAGTTAGAAGGCCACTGTTCTAGGCTGACGATAGTAACATCTGCACCAGTATCTATAAGCATTGACAGACAAATTTTTCCTCCATCAGGATGTACCAATGTTATTTGTTGTGTAGGTTTTTTCTTTTGAATTTCTAATGCCAAATAAAGTTCAGGAGGTCCGGTAGAACCAAAACCTCCATCACCACGTTCCATGTGTTGAACCTTTGGAACTGCTGAATAGAAAGGAACTAACTGTCCAATTTTTGACCCTTTTGGAATGTGAACTGGAGGAAAAAGTGTCCATACCATAATAGAAATCACACCAGTAAAATCAGCATTATTATTCCCGGTAACACAAAAACTCCTTTTCTGGATGTAGAAGATCTCCCCAGCAGCAGTGCACTCAACCCCTGACCCAAAGGTCTGTGCATTTCTGTAGGTATGCAGCAAACCTGTGAATCCACCAGGGTTGTCTCTACTGCTGTTGAGACATCCACTCCTGCACTCCCTGAGGTGGCGGCGGCAATGCTGTCCAAACAGCCTGCCTGTGAGGGTTGCTGTTTTGTGTCATCACGCTGCCCCTCCCCACGCTCAGTGAGCCGTTTCCCAAAGGCCTACAATCTTTAGTAAACCTTGTTCTGCAATCCACAGCCCTATGTCCAAAATTTTGACAACGAGTACAGACACTTGTGTTAGCACTACTTGATTTTCTTGCCAGTTATCTCGGCTTTGCTTTACACTGCACCCTTATGTGACCTAATCTTTCACAGTTATAACACAAAGGTCCTGATTCCTGTTTACCTTTTTGAATCAATGGCTTTATAGCTGCTGCAAAAGCACTAGCCATATAACCAACTTGCTCTTCTGGTGTACTCACCCTTGAACATGCCTCCAGCATATCAACTAAAGTCGAGTTCTTTGGCATTGCTTGTAAAATATGCTTACAAGCAGGATTAGCATTATCCGCAGCTAAAGTCATGAGCAATGATTCATGAACTGGATCAGTTAACTGTGACCTTTCCAACACATCACTCAAATGCTCTAGGAATGCCATGTAAGGCTCATTCTGACCTTGTTTAACAGTAGTATATGGTGGTACAATTTTTCCATCCTCAGGCAGTGTTTTCAATGCTTCCCTAGCTAAGTGCATTGACTGATGCAATATCGGCGTAAGCAATCTAGCTTGTTTTTTGTACATCAGCAAACTCTCCCTGACCTGAGAGCATATCGACTGTCGCTGTTCTTAAAGGATCTTCATTTTCCCTGTCTAGATTTTGTATTGCTGCTTGCTGTATCAAATCATATCAACGTGTTCGCCAGAGTAGCTGCTGAATTGGTGTTAGTATCATTTGCATCAACGTATGCGAATCTGAAGGAGTCATAAGATTAGTAGTAAAAATATTGCCAATAAAAGCTTGAGTAGAAGGCGACTGTAACCCATGTTCTTTTACCGATTTCCTTGCCTCCTTAATTATTTCCCAGGGAAAAGCAGCCCAGTGATTAGGTTGGCAAAGTGCCAGTTTTACAGTTTGCAATGTACAGTATGCATTGCTTAATGCCATTAATAATGATAATGAACTCTGTGGATTTGGGTAATTTCTAGAAGATATTGGTTCCATAAACAAGTCAACTTGGCAGTTGCTGAATAATCCTGCTCTTTATATTTCATTCTACTATGTGGCTATTTGCTGTGGATTACTTTCTCAAATTTTGAGTACTAAATGCCTCTCAGTGTGAATAAACTCATAAATTTGTATCAAACATTGTCTTGCTGCTTTAAGTTCATTGGCTTCACTGACTTCATTTTAGCCATGTTTAGAAGTACAAAGTGAGAAGCATCTTCTGGCCTGTCCCCAGTCTCTGCATTTGATGGGAGGCTGCCATTTATAAAGGGTAGTGGAGACCTCTTTCATTTCTTTTATGAGACAGAGAGAAGGACAATTTCAAGGTAGCTTGGGTCATTTCCAAAGCCCTGCATGGGATCAGTTCAAGCTGCTTCAGTCACAATCTCAGTTGCATGATCATATCCATGAAAAATGCAGCTGTCAACTTGAAGTACAGAGCTGCATGAAAACCAATTTTCCTCTCCCATGAAAATGTGAATATAAAAGATTATTTTCCTGCAAAAATGAAGATAAAAAGTCAATCTAGGGATAGTTTCATGGACTGAAAATTTCAAAATGATATTTCAGTGCAGGTCAGCTCAAACATTACCTTGTATTGATTTAGTTTTACCTTTTCCATTTTCGTTAATGTTACCTCTACTAAAAAATTAATTATACTAATGCTCTTTCAACTGGAAGGAGAGAAAAAGAAATCCTGAAAAATATCATTATCTGTAGTTGAAAGTCAGACTTGTGTGGGCCAGGGAGAAAGTTTTCTTGGAAAATGCCTAAGCTTGAACTCACTTCCAGAAGGGAGCAGGTCAACCACAGTGCTTGGAAAATAAAGAGCAAATATATCCTTTTCTCTAGTCATTGATTTTTTTATAGGAGTTGTGAGGTCTTTGGGGGGAAGGATCTCTCTCTGTTTGTGTACAAGGCCTGATATAATGGAGATGGGCAACATGACTGTATCATAGAGATGATGTTGCAGAGTAAGTTCAATCAAACTAACTTTTTAATTGTATTCTATTATTTTATCTGTATTCTTTTGTTTGAATAACCTATTTTAGCATGAGTAGCTAAACTTAGAATGAGTGGCCAGGCTCACTGGAAATCCAGGCCACATATCATGAATCTATCTTGACCTGGTTGCTTGGTTATGGGAAGCCTTGAAGACCAGTACCAGGGGATAAAGAGGAAACTGTCAGCAGAGGCTGTTGTGTATTGATAAGGATCATGGGTGAAAACATTGTGGCAAAACTAGTTCGTCCAGCCACAGGAGATGACACATTCAGTATAGGGGGAAATGCGAATTACATATCAATGACAAGCTAATGAGCCACAGACCAGGCTGGCTGGCTGGAGGTGGAGGATGAGCCACAGGGCACATAGCTCCATCTTCTGATATGCACAGCTTGGCACACAAAGGGGAAAGTATGAGACCCTTCAACATGGCCTGAGACTTGTCAATCTTTCACAATCACCCCTTCCCCCTCCGACTTTCCTCGACTTGGAGAACTATAAAAAAGCTCACCTAAAACAGCACTACTAGGGAACCCACCACCCTCAGGACCTTCAGCCCACCAACCTCGCTGTGGGAATTCGACCAGACATCGGAGGACGCTGCACTCCTGAACTACAAACCCCAGCATCCTCGCCGCGGGACACCGAGGCCATACATCATCATACAAGTCCTGTCATCCATGCTGCAGAGCCGTCAGAGTGGCTGGATCCCTCACCCTTTTCTTTCTTCCTTTCTCTCTTCTCTTTCCTTGTCTCCTTTTTTCTATATCCCTATTTCTTTGTCTCTCCTTCCGTGACATATTACTCTCTTTCTCTCTTATACTGTAGTTTTCCTTCCCTCTCTACCACTCTCTTTCTCTCTTTTCCTTTTGAACATATAAGAGTAACATTATCTTAAGCTCTGCTGTTGGATTCTTGTTAAGTCTTTTATTATAGCTACTAATGGTTGCCAATACATCGCTCATAGTAGGACTTTTGCTGTTAATGTATTGATAAGCTCTGTGATATCATAAAATACTTTTGCCAAGCCACTATTCGCTGTTATTAGTATTCCAACACGTGCTTTTAGTAAAACTCATAACTGAATTGGACCCCTGGAGTAATTGTCTGTTGTTCACTTCACATAACCGCGCAGAATTAACCCAGAGTTAACTCACACCTGATCTCATCTGTTGAGTCAGGGTGCATGTCGCATTCAGAGTTAACTCATCCCTCATCCCATCTGTTGGGATGGGACAGAGGCTGCAAACCATCTAGATAAAAACAGTAAAAAAGCTTCCTGTAGGACAGAAAAAGATAATCCAATAAGAAACAAAGAAACCCCCTGTGGCAGATTGCAACCCCCCTCCCTCCTTCAGTATGGCACATCTCCCTCTTCCTCTGCTACTTGAGGCTAACAGCTTCTTTTGTTTGGCCCAGAGCACCCTGGCTCCTGGGGCATTAGAAGAAGGGAGTGCCAAGGCACACTGAGCCGTGCCCAGTGTGGGAGATGTTTGGAGGCTTCAGGGGCACCCACAGCCAGTGTGGGGGGTGCAGAGAAGCTTCTAGAGTGCCTACAGTCAGATCTGATCAGATAAAAATGGGACTCTCGTCGAGACCCAGGCCCCATTTTGTGTGGGGGTCTCTTGGAGTACGAGCTTAGCCACTGCCGCCAGGAGAGCCCCCTCCCTGGGATGGAGACTCCGCTTGCCTCGCCGCCACGGGTGTAAGTAAACCTCTCGCAGGATTGCGAGTATATTTATACTTTTTGCGCACATTTGCACAAGTAAATTTATTCCTCGCACAATCGCGAGTGGCTGCCGAGAGCCCCTCGCACAATCGCGAGTGTATTTTCTTTCCGTGCACATTTGCACGTGTAAAATAACTCTCGCAGGACTGCGAGCGTATTATAAATTTACTCTCGCGGAATCGCGAGTGCACATTTTCCGTACTCACTACGAGTACGTGTATCTCTATAAAAATAACCCCACACCGTGTTTAGGCAAGTGTGTACTCCTCCGGGACTCGGGGACGGCTCCGGCATTGTTTTGAGTGAAGCCACGTGCATGCACTCTGTGGACCGCCCCTCTCAATAATTTCCTCCACTGATATCCGAACCTGTATTTAAGTCACTTTTGGAGTGCTAAAACCCTGTTCCTCGCCGGCCTAATAAAAGTTGTTTTTGGACCTTGTTGTCCCTTAAATTGACCTGTGGGTTGCCTCTGTGACACCCCCAGACCCAGAATTGCCACTGGACCAAAAGGTTCTTGGACAGCACATGAAGGATGTGTGAAGAGGGGGTGCATAGACTGTGAGGGTTTAAAAGCCCAAGCCTCTTTTGTCTTAGGGTCCCTCCCCTTGAGAGGCACCCAGTCGGGACTGTTTCTTTGCTGTAACTTTCATTTTATTATTTTTTTTATCTTTTGATTAAATTATTTTTTTAAGCACAGACAGCTGAGACTATGCTAAGGGAAAACTAGGGTTAAGAACACTTCTTTAAAAGTGATACAAACAACAGAAACAGCCTCTTTTTTTTCCTTTCTGAAATCTTGTTCTTATGGGCGAAAGACAAACTAGAACAACAATGTCAGGAATAAAAGCAAAGAACCCAAGGTCAAAAAAATTCTGATATGGATTTCAGTTAGATTAGGATTTCATGTACTTCTGTATGTATCTTTAAACTCTCAAGGCATCAAGGTACCATTCATTACTCCCACATTATATGTGGAAAATTAGGTTCACGAGTCACAGTTTAAGGCGAGGCGGCAATAAAGCGTGGAAGACGCTCCCTGTTACCCCCTCACTTTGTGTCGCCCCCTTCCTTTAGATTGGAAAGATGATAGGAAAGATAAGGAAGAAAGAGAGACTTAGACTTCAAGTTGGATGGTTTTAAAGAGTTTTACTATCGAGGAGGATGCCAACCAAGCATGTGTGGAACGGGTTTTCCGGAGATGCCATAGCTAAGCATATGGAGTCTGAGCCAGTCATGTTGGCTAAAGTAATCCACATGTTAGTCTTTGTCTGTGCAGGCATTCAAGATGCAGCAGCTCCAGCAATCATCATTAGGAAGGCAACACAGGTTTCACATTTCGTGCAGGCAACCATTGCGGCCCTTGATCTGTAAAGACACAAGCATAGCCTCTCCCCCAGGTTATCAATTCATGTGGACCCATCCATTGTCCCGTGTGCAAATCCCATATCAACACTTTTACCCCTGGACCCACTGTCTCCTGAGCCACTAAAGAGGAAAAATGACGTAGAATGGGTGGCATCTGAGCATCATCAGAAACCTGCAAAAAACTTAAAACATACATGTCTTTGGCCAAGCGTGCATCAGGTGGCTCACCCAACATTCCCCCTTTTTGTTTTTGGAGAAAACGCTTGAGTGTTCCATGGGCGCGCTCCACAATGCCTTGCCCTGTAGGAGAATGGGGAATACCTGTAAAATGAGATACCCCCCAAAGCTGTAGAAATGAAGCAACTTTCCGGGATACATATGCTGAGCCATTGTCTGTTTTTACCTGCTGTAGAACACCCAAAAAAAGAGAACGCACACTGCCAATGTCATATTACATCTCGTGCAGTTTCTCCAGTATGAGCAGTGGCAACAATAACAGAAGAGAAGGTGTCTATAGAGACATGAACATACTTTAACCGCCTAAATTCAGGTGTATGTGTAACATCAGTCTGCCAAATTTGCAGAGCTCGAAGGTCACAAGGATTGGTGCCATAATAAGTAGGAATATACTGACCTTGACAATCAGGGCATGCAGCAACAATGGTACGTGCTTCAGAATTTGAGATGCCAAATTGTTGTCTCAAAGCATGGTAGCCTTGATGACAGAAATGACGTGAGGCTATCGCCTGTTGCTTAACATCAGTAACAGGTCCCAAAGCCACCGCTGAGACTAGAGAATCTGCCTGGCAATGTAGTATGACTTTTAATATGCATGACGTAATATTCATAATGATGCTTCTGAATTTCTAGTGTCATGGTTGAGACAGACAAATGACATAGACCAAGTTCTTCCAGGATGAAATTAGTAGATGCCATTTATTGCCACAAGTGCATTTCTATACAGTTTTACCAATTTATGTGTCTCTTCACTATGGGTTGCAAGTTACATCAGTAACATCTCATTGGCTAATTTTGCTATCATCAATGTTACTCTTCTACTCCCTTCTCTCTCACAGGTACACCTTAATATCTCTGGATACTCCTTTACTCCCATCTTACTCATGGGTAGGCCTTAATATCTTCAAGGCTAACTTCTTTTCCCATGCCCTCTGTCAGGGAATACACAGACCCACCGTAGTCCCCCACATTCTAGCCATAACAGTTTTAAAATACCAAATAGTTTTTCATTAGACACGTGTCCCAATACAGGTTTATCCAACTGTTGTACAAGCCTGGCCACATAAGCAGAGTCTGTTACAATATTCACAGGGCCAGGAAAGGCCTGAAACACCATGGTCATTGCTTTAAATACAACCACTTGTGCTGACCCTTCCTGATATTCTATCTGATGCTGCCATTGTGGCCCATCCTTCCAAACAATGGCTGCCTTGCCTGTTCTTCTTCATGTGTCTGTAAACACTGTAGGTCCATTTACTGGGCTCGATTGATTCAATTGCTTCTGACTAAATTTCACCTGACTCCCTAATTTAATCACTGGATGTTCCTGAGATCAGCTGATCAGAGGCAGCTCGGTGGCTCCCGATTAAGCGAAATCTTCGAGGTACAGAGAAGCCTTTTTTTTTTTTTTTTCTCTCAATCGGGCACTTTCGTTCTCGAGAGACCCGGAAGCTCCCGGCAGCCCTTGCAAGAGCAGCTGATGTGGAGTGGGCATTACCGCAGCGAGGGCGATTACACCCCTGCCCCTCGTCTTGAAAAAGCCTCCGGGAGGACAGTGACATGTCACTGCCCACCAGGTGGTGGAAGGGACAATCGGCTTGTGACGCGGGTGAGTAGCACCCACCCTGTGCTGCAGCAGCGGGTGTGATAACTCGTGCACTAGGGTGTGGAGGTTGTCACCTTTTGCTAGTTAGACTCTCTCACCTATTGCCACTGTCTCATACCGTTGCTGACCATGGTCTCGACCAGAAAGAGAGCTTGTCTCAAGAAGACTGTAGCAACTCAGACAGACTGTCTGTCCCAAACCGTGGCTATTCAGGTTTCTGGCTGCAGCGAGTGCCAGAGCCTGCTGCTGCCAGGGGAGGATGGCCAGCATCCCACCTGTGTGAGATGTGAGCAGGTGCAAGATCTGCTCTACATGGTTGCAAAGATAAGGAGGAGATTGAGATGCTGAGGACCATCAGGGAGTGTGAAAAGGAAAGTGACTGGTGGAGTAACTCCCTGGCGTGCCACTCGGAGAGGCTCCAGGGGGATACCCCCCAAAAGATGATGAACCCCTTGCCCTGTCAGGCAGAGGGAGAAGACCTGTCACTGTCGGGCAGAGGTAGGGGACAGAAAAGATGACAAAGGTTGGAAGCTAGTTCCAGTTCGGGGCCGTGGGCAATCCCCCTCCCTAATTGCTTTGCTTCCCCAGGTGCCCCTCCGTAATAGGTTTGAGGCCCTGGATCTTGAAGAGGAGGTAGGTGAGGATGTGGTGCAAGGCCCACCTATGAGGTCACATAGAAAGAAGCAGGTGACCCCATGCCTCAAGACTGCCTCAGATAAGAAAGAAAGAAGGGTAATTGTAGTAGGCAATTCCCTTCTGAGAGGGATGGAGGGCCCAATCTGCAGAGTTGACCCTCATCATAGGGAAGTGTGCAGTCTACCTGGAGCCTGGATCAGGGACATCACCAGGACGCTCCCCAACCTGGTGCACCTGTCCATCCCAACAGATGGGATGAGGGATGAGTTAACTCTAGACGCGACACGTGCCCTGGCTTAACAGATGAGACCAGGTGTGAGCGAACTCTGGGTTCATTCTGCACGGTTATGTGAGGTGAATGACAGATAATCACCTCCGGGGTCCAATTCAATTGTGAGTTTGACTAAAAGTCCTTGTTGGAATATTGGTTACAGCGAATGGTGACTTGGCAAAAGTATAACAGAACTTATCAACACATTAACAGCAAAAATCCTACTACGAGTGATATATTGGCAACCATCAGTAGCTATAATATGAAATTTAACCAGAAATCAACAGCAGAGCTTAAAGATGGTGTTATCCTTATTTGTTCAAAAGGGAAAGGGAGAAAGAGAGTGGTAGAGAGGGAAAGAAAACTAAGGTATAAGGGAGAGAGAAAGAGTATATATGTATATATATGTATATACGGAATATATATGTATATGTATATGTATATGTGTATGTGTATATGTATATGTATATGTATATGTATATGTATATGTATATGTATATGTATATGTATATGTATATGTATATATGTATATATGTATATACGGAAGGAGAGGCAAAGAAATGGGGGTATAGAAAAAAGGAGAGAAGGAAAGAGCAGAGAGAAAGGAAGAAAGGAGTGAGTCTCTTACGGCCCCGCAGTGTGGATGATGGGACTTGCACAAGGATGTGTGGCCTCGGTGTTCTATGGCAAGGATGCTGGGGTCAGGAGTGCAGCGTCCTCCGATGTCTGGTTCAGATTCAGGGTCCTCAGGGTGCTGGATTCCCTTGGTGAGGCCAAGCTGGTATTTCCTTCTGTGAGACTGGTAGGCCCCTAGATGAGACTGGTATTCCCTTGGTGAGGCTGAGCTGATATTCCCTCAATGAGACTGGTAGGACCTGGTGAAACTAGTATTCCCTTGAATGTGCTGTTTTAGGTGAGCTTTTTATAATTCTCAGAGAAGAGGAAAGTCGGGGGGGGGGGAAAGTGGTGATTGCAAAAGAGGGACAAGTCTGGACAAGTCCTGGGCCACGTTGAGGGGTCTCTGCTTTGCCCCTTGTGTCATGCAGAAATCCAGGGAGAAGTGGTGATTGCAAAAGATCAAGAAGTTTCAACAAGACCTGGGCCATGATAAAGGGTCTCAACTTTTCCCCTTTGTTTGCCAAGCTGGGCATATCGGGAGATGGGGCTATGTGCCCTATGGGGCTATGTACATCCTCCATCTTTGGTCAGTCAGCCGGCCTGATCTGTGGCTCGTTAGCTCGTGTTGATGTGTAGATCGCAGTTCCCCCTGCTCTGAATGTGTCTTCTGGCTGAACTAGTTTCTCCACAATGTTTTCATCCATGATCCTTATCAATGCTCAACACCACCCAAGGGACTACTGCCCACTGCTGATCTTCCAGACAGATGGGGAGGAAGCTGCATCCCGCAGTCTGAGGAGAATGAAAAAAGATTTCAAGGCCTTGGGACGGATGGTAAGTCTGGGGCTCAAGTGATTTTTCTCTTCCCTCCTTCTAGTTTTGGGTGATTATATGGAAGGGAATAGAAAAATTCAGTTTGTAAACAATTGACTACAGGACTGGTGCTACAGGCAGGGTGTTGGGTTCTTCAATAACATCTGTTTTTACAAGACACCAGTCCAAACAGTGATACATGGGAAAGGTTTATCTCACAGGGACAAAAGGATGCTGGGACAGGAATTAGCAGGGCTCATTTGGAGAGCTTTAAACTAGACTCAAAAGGAGATGGGGTTGTAGCTGGGCTTGCATTAGTAGGGCATCACTCTAGAGTTCATGAAGGCTGGGAGGCCTCCCATACCCCTGGGGTGAAATCGGTGTGCTCAGCTCGCTCTCTGAAATGCCTGTACACCAATGTGCACAGCATGGGGAATAAGCAGGAGGAGTTAGAAACCTGTGTTCGGTCGGGAGATTATGACCTGGTGGCAATTACAGAGACATGGTGGGACAGCTCACATGACTGGAATGTGGTCATGGATGGCTGTGGCCTTGTCAGGAAAGACAGGCCAGCCAGGCATGGTGGTGGAGTTGCTCTTTACGTGAGAGAGCAACTACAATGTATTGAGTACTGTCCAGGCCCGGATGAGGAGCGAGTTGAGAGTCTATGGGTGAAAGTTAAGGGGCAGGCTGGCAGGGGTGATACTGGTGTGGGTGGCTATGACAGACCACCAGATCAGGGTGAGGAAGTTGATGAGGCCTTCTACAGGCAGCTGGGAGCAGCCTCACAATCACAGGCCCTGGTTGTGGTGGGGGATTTTAACTTCGCTGATGTTTGTTGGCCGGCCAGCCACAGTCTAGGAGGTTCCTCCAGTGCCTTGATGATAACTTTCTGATGCAAATTGTGGAGGAGCCGACTAGGAGAGGTGCACTGCTGGACCTCATCCTCACTAACAAGGAGGGTCTGGTTGAAGCGGTAAAGGTTGAGGGCTGCCTTGGTTGCAACAACCATGAAATGGTGGAGTTCAGGATCTCATGTGGTAGGAGCAGGATAGCAAGCAGAACTGCAATCCTGGACTTCAGCAGGGCAAACTTTGGCCTTTTCAGGCAATTGCTAGGGGAAATCCCATGGGCAAGGCTGCTTGAAGGTAAAGTGGCCCAAGATAGTTGGTTAGTGTTCAGGGACTGTTTCTACCAGGCACAAGATCAGAGCATCCCAACACATAGGAAGTCAAGGAAGGGAGCCAGGAGACCTGCGTGGTTAAACAGGGAGCTGCTGATTATGCTCAAGTGGAAAAGAAGAGTTTATAGATCATGGAAGGAGGGGCTGGCCGCTTGAGGAGAATATAAGGCTATTGTCAGAGGGTGTAGGGAGGCAACTAGGAAAGCTAAGGCCTCCTTAGAATTAAACCTGGTGAGAGCGGTCAAGGACAACAGAAAGAGCTTTTTCCAATATGTGGCAGATAAAACTAACACCAGAGACAATGTTGGCCCACTGATGAACGAGGTGGGTGACAGAAGATACAGAGAAGGCAGAATTACTGAATGACTTCTTTGTCTCTGTCTACTCTTCCGGAGGCTGTCCTGAGGAGTCCTGTACTGCTGAGGCCCCAGAGGAAGGCAGCACAATGGAGGAGTTTGCCTCGTTTGATGAGGACTGGGTTAGGGAACAGTTAGGCAATCTGGACATCCATAAATCCATGGGTCTGGATGGGATGCACCCATGGGTGCTGAGGGAGCTGGCTGAGGTCATTGCTGGACCACTCTCCATCATCTTTGCCAAGTGTTGGGAAACGGGAGAGGTGCCTGAGGACTGGAGGAAAGCAAATGTCACTCCAGTCTTCAAAAAGGGCAAGAGAGAGGACCCGGGTAACTATAGACCGGTCAGCCTCACCTCCATCCCTGGGAAAGTGATGAAAGGACTTATCCTTGGTGCCATCTCAAGGTATATCAAGGAGAAGAGGGTCATTAGGGACAGTCAACATGGCTTCACCAAGGGGAAGTCGTGCTTGACCAACCTCATAGGCTTTTATGAGGACATAACGAGGTGGATAGATGATGTCAGAGTGGTGGATGTGGTCTACCTTGACTTCAGTAAAGCAATTGACACAGTCTCCCACAGCATCCTCACAGCTAAATTGAGGGAGTGCGGTCTGGATGATCGGATAGTGAGGTGGACTGCGAACTGGCTGAAGGGAAGAAGCCAGAGAGTTGTGCTCAATGGGGCGGAGTCTAGTTGGAGGCCTATATCTAGTGGAGTGCCTCAGGGGTCAGTACAGGGGCCTATATTATTCAATATATTATTCAATGCTTTGGATGAGGGAATAGTGTACTATCAGTAAGTTTGCTGATGACACAAAGCTGGGAGGAGTGGCTGACATGCCAGAAGGCTGTGCTGCCATCCAGCGACACCTGGACAGGCTGGAGAGTTGGGCAGGGATAAATTTAATTAAATATAACAAGGGCAAGTGCAGAGTCTTGCATCTGGGTAGGAACAACCCCAGCTTCCAGTATAAGTTGGGGAATGACCTATTAGAGAGCAGTGTAGGGGAAAGGGACCTGGGGGTCCTGGTGGACAGCAGGATGACCATGAGCCAGCACTGTGCCCTTGTGGACAGGAAGGCCAATGGCATCCTGGGGTGTTTTAGAAGGGCAGTGGTTAGTAGGTCGAGATAGGTTCTCCTTCCCCTCTACTCTGCCCTGGTGAGATCACATCTGGAATATTGTGTCCAGTTCTGGGCCCCTCATTTCAGGAAGGACAGGGAAGTGCTGGAGAGAGTCGAGAGCAGGGTAACCAAGATGATTAAGGGAGTGGAGCATCTCCCTTATGAGGAAAGGCTGAGGGAGCTGGGTCTCTTTAGCTTGGAGAAGAGAAGACTGAGGCGTGACCTCATTAATGTTTACAGATATATAAAGGGTGAGTGTCACGAGGATGGGGCCAGGCTCTTCTCGGTGACAACCAATGATAGGACAAGGAGTAATGGGTACAAACTGGAACACAAAAGATTCCACTTAATTTGAGAAGAAACTTCTTCTTACTTAGTGAGGGTGACAGAACACTGGAACAGGCTGCCCAGGGAGGCTGTGGAGTCTCCTACTCTGGAGACATTCAAAACCCGCCTGGATGCCTTCCTGTGTAACCTCATTTTGGTGTTCCTGCTCTGGCAGAGGGATTGGGATAGATGATCTTTTGAGGTCCCTTCCGATCCCTAACATTCTGTGATTCTGTGATTCCGTGTTGTGAGGGCAAATGTTAACTGATTTGACCCGTATAATTCATCATAGCTGCTTGTAGTGCATAACTATTAGCCATACACCATTCAAAATAATTATTCTGTACAGGAAGCATGATAATTTCTGGGACTCTTGCCATTAATTCCATGCAACGTGATCTGATTTTAATAATCACCTGATCCAACAGTTCAAAAAGGCCTGGGGCTGCCTTTTTAATGTGGTTGACAAAAAGATCCACTCTAAAATATGTAAAGGATCTCCCCACTTCTCATGACATTGTGCGATCATGGCAAAAGGTATGCACTGATCAGTCAAAACAGTTACTTGTATAGGCACTGTCAAATCAGGTCTCCGTATATGTTTACTACTGATTGCTTGTTCGTTTTCCGCAATTACCTTCTCTGCTTCTGCCGTCAAAGTGCGTGGGGCAGAAATGTCAGCGTCTCCTTGCAAGAGATCAAACAATGGCTGCAACTGAGAAGAAGGGATTCCTACATAAGGCCTCACCCAATTGATCATTCCTGCCAGTTTTGGCACATCATTCAGTGTTTTGTTTTTTACTTGCAACTTTATAGGTTGTGGTGTCACTGTCTGATCCAAAATTTTCATGCCCAAATAAAGCCATGGCTGTTGTCGTTGCACCTTCTCAGGTACAACAACCAGCCCATACTGATTTAATGACTCACGTGCCTTATTTTCCATTTCACTCAATTCTTGTCATATCTCTGTGGCCAACAAGATGTCATCCGTATGATGATAGCAATACCCTGATGGAAACAAAGCACGTACTGGACTCAGAGCTTTTGCCACATACCATTGACATATGGTAGGTGAATTTTTCATCCCTTGTGGCAGCACTTTCCAATGATACCTTTTCGCTGGCTCTCCATTATTTACAGATGGAACAGTAAAGGCAAACTTTTCCATGTCTTGTTCTGCTAAAGGAATAGTAAAGAAACAATCCTTCAAATCTATTACAACAATTTCCCATTGCATTGGAATCATTGTTGGAGAAGGTAAACCTAGTTGCAAAGCTCCCATAGTTGCCATAACCTCATTAACCTTTCGTAGGTCATGTAATAATCTCCATTATCCAGACTTCTTTTTGATAACAAACACAGGAGTATTCCAAGGGCTATGTGAGACCTCTATGTGTCCTGCAGCTAGCTGTTCCATCGCAAGAGATTGCAGGGCTATAAGTTTTTCCTGAGCAAGGAGCCACTGATTGACCCATACTGGTCTTTCAGTTAACCATCTTAGTGCTAAAGTGGACTGAGAAACATCCTGCATCACAGTGACCCCTGCTAAAAATCCATAGTTATCCTTACTCCCCACTGCCCTAAGCAATCCCTCCCCCACAAGTTCAGTGGGGCTGGTCTCACATAAGGTCTCACTGTAGCCCTTTGGTTTTCAGGATTAGCAATCACTATCGGTTTAGCTGACATCAAACTGTTTGCGACTCCACCCAGTCCCATCACCCCCACAGTATTTGAAACCAAGGGCCAAGAAGGAGGCCAGTCTTGTTGCGAAATTATAGTGACATCTGCTCCTGTATCAAGCAGTCCAGTAAGCTTCACCTGGCTGGGGACAAAAGCATTCATTATGAGTGTACAAACCATTTGTGGCTGTTTTTCTGACACTGAAACCAAAAAACAAGTGGCTTTGCAGTTGAACCAAATGCACTGTCCCCACGAACAACTTGCTCAGTCCTAGGAACAGAACTCAAAAAAGGCACAAGTTGAGCTAAACGTGTTCCTTTCTGTATTCTCACAGGTGGGGTTGCCATTGAAAACAAGGCGCAAATTTTTCCTGTGTAGTCTGCATCAATAACTCCTATGTGTACCATTAATCCTCGCAGGGTACTACTTGATCATCCTATTAACAAAGCACTCAGTCCCCTGCCAATTGGTCCCCAAGCATCCAGGGGCACTTTATGCACTTCTTGAGTTGTTATAGTCATGTCAAGGTTTTGATTGCAGGGTGACAATAAAACCGTGGCAGATGTATTGTTAACCCCCTGTCTCCCCCACTTCCCCCTTCAGCCCCTCCCTCTCCCCCCTTCCCACTAAGGACAGGCAATTGGAGGGAAAGAAGGACCAAGAGAAGAGAGTTGGAAAAATTAAAAATGTTTTACTAATGCTACCAATAAAAATAGAGAAAATAATACAAAATATACAAAACCAATCTTGAAAGTCCGGCAACTGCTTTGGCAGATGTAGGGCCAGCACCTGAAATCCTGGACTGGACTCTGCAGCCAACCAGAACTGGATTCAGTCTGTCACTAGGCCTCAGTTCACAGGGATAACTCACAAGGTCCTCTCCTAATGTCGGCCATAAGGAAAAGGGACGAGATCCTCGTGATCTCCCACTTTTATATGAAGTATGACATAATTGGGATGGAATACTTCAGTTGGTCAGTTTCTTGGTCACCCATTTCTCGTTGCCCCTCTTGTGAGATGTGCATCCGTCCTTATTATAACCTTGCATTCCATTGCTATGTTTACTAAAACATGTATCTGATTTTCCAGGAAAATGCAGCTAATATGAAGGCTTTAGCTGACAGGCAAATTCACTAAAAGAGAAACGTGTTTTTAACAAAACCAAGACAAGTCACTGTGTGGGTGGTGGATACATCCATCCCATCTGATCCACTGTGTTTTCCTGATAGCTTGTCACAGAGGGCTGCCTGTGCACTGACCCTAGAAATGGGCTGCCAGGGTTGCAAGGGGTTGTTGATTGAGGCATTTGTGTCTGCACGTGCCCCTTCGTGCTCTTCTTGCCATTTCCCTGCTGAAGTGGCTGTCCATTAGAGTGAAACTTAGAATGACACTGCTTAGCAAAATGTCCATGGTTTTTACATTTGAAGCAAATAGGGAGTCTGTACCTCAAACATTGCCAATTTTGCTTGTACCTTTTAAAACCTGTCTGCCTTTATGTGGACAGGTGAATCTTACATGACCATTCTGACCACATCCGTAGCACGTATATTCCTGAACTCTTACTACTGCCATAACTGTAGCAAGTGCAGTCATTTTCTGCTCCACTGAACCAGCCTTGGCACAAGCAGTAATCATTGCTTCTAAAGTTGGATCCCCTGGCAAAGTTTCAATCACTTTCTGACAGTCTGCATTACCATTATCATTAGCTATCTGTTTTACCAACATTTCCCGAAGGTGTGCATCAAACGACGTTCGACAGCAGCTTGTTTCTCAACAAAGGAGTGGAATGGCTTTTTAGGACCCTGCTTGATGGTGGTGTATCTTTGTTTTGGTTCTGCTAACTCCGCTGTTCTAATTATAGCCTCAAGCCCTATGGCTTTCACTTGTTCAAGCACCAGAGGGGGCCATTGCGCTTCATGTTGCGGATTACTAAACTCCCAAGCCCAGCAACACATCCACACTATTACCAGAACGGGAATCAGTCTCTGGGTACTGCAGATTCACCACTGCCTGTGCCTCAGCTCTTTGTTGCCAAATATTTCGAAACAGTGCATGTTGTACAGGTTGAAAAATAATCTGAGCCAAATGAGCAATATCATAGGGTGTCATAGCTTCCATGGATAATAAACATATCAACTGCATAACTGCAGGGGAATTAGGGCCATATTGGGCAGTGGCTTTTTGCAAATCTTGAATCACCGTCCAGGAATAAGGAACATGCTCATGGGTCTCCCCCACTGCAGGATTATGATATACTACAGGAAATGCCACAGGCCCAGCAGATTCAACAATTAACAGCTCGACAATGGTAGAAGGAACCGATATATTTTCCGATAGACCCCAGTCCCCTATTTCCATAGCTTTAGATTTCACATTTTTCCAAAAACGCACAGGGTCCCGTGGTCTAACTGTAACTGAAGCTGAAGGTAAATCCCAAGTTTTAGGAAAGTTCGGTTTACGCCCTGGATCTCCATCCCCACCCTTAGGAACATTCTCTATCACAGTGGGGAGAGGGAGCGGATCTGGGGGATTCGGATTCTTAGGAATTACATTCTTGGACTCACTTTGGCTCACCATAGGATAATCCTCATCATATGAATCTTAAGGCAAGGGGGGATATGAAGATAAATGCTCACTTTTTTCTTCCGTGATTGATAGCAGCAGGGCAGAAGGTTGAACGCACTTAGGGAACCCCTCCCTAAACCATATATAACTCAACGTTGCTTTATCATGTGAGTCTTTCTTAGTTTTTACCTGATCTCGGGGCAACACATATGAATGCTCCTTGTCTATTCCTTTTAACTTTTCAGGAGAGTGCTGCGGACCCCCAACCTTATCCAAATAATCAGATAACACAGACTTGAGCAGTGTTGACGAATCATTAGCAACAGGAGGCTCAGAATAGTATGCAATCTTGCCTTTTCCTCCGAATCTAGCCCAGGAGAACCAGGAAGACTATCCCCCTCCAGTGCCTCTGCCCGATCCCGTTGCTCTTTTAACCCTTTCAAAGTCTCTAGCAACAAGCACCACATTGTTAACAGCTCAGTTGCTTCTTTGGACCCTTGGGTAGCGCTATCAAACAGTTTATTTCCCAAGTCCATCCACTGTGACACACTAAATGCTGCCACCTTATTAGCCTCCAAACCTTGTGTCTTGCCCCATAGTAACATCTTTCGTAAAGTCAGTTCTGGAAGGCTAACACCCCACTTCTTCAGAAGAAAATTCCATGTAGATAATATAGCACCCTCTTCTTTAGAGAGGTTCCCTCCCATGTTCCCGGTGGCTCACCTAACACTCCAGGTGCCGGTGTCTCTTCAGTGATCCAGATCTATGGCAGCACCCCCTGCTGCTCTTTCAGCTACACCAGGCTCTGTCAGCTCAGCACCGGCCATCACAGCTCTGCTTCTGTCTCCTTCTTCATGCAGGATCACATCAGGGTCACCAAATGTCGCGGTTGAGACGGACAAACAACATAGACCAAGTTCTTCTGAGATGCAAGTAGAATCTACCATTCATTGCTACAGGTGCACTTTATATAGTCTTTACCAGTTCACATCTTTTTACTGTTGGTTACAAGTTACATCAGTAACATCTCATTGACTAATTTTGCTATCATCAATGTTACTCTTTAACTCCCTTCTTTCTCACGAATACATCTGTTGCAGATGCACACCCCCCTCTCCCCCCCCCCCCCCCCTTCTCCCACCTTCCTTGGATATGGAAGGTGCAGGCGCATTCCCGTCTCCCTCAACGCATCCTCTTTACCCCCCCTCTCCCACAATGGGGGTAACAGCTTCTTTTGTTTGACCCCAGAACCCATTGGCCAGGGTCGTAGAGAGAGAGGAGGAGGGGGCGCAGAGGCACCAAGCTGCTGAGAAGTTTCTGGGTGCCCACAGCCAGAGTGGGGGGGGTGCTGAGAAGTTTCAGGGCACCCCACAGCCAGACTGGGGGTGCAGAGAAGCTTCTGGAATGCCCACAGTCAGATCTGACTCAGGTATTTAAACAGGACCACACCGAGGCTGGCTTGGCCTGTCCTCTCGGAGTGTGGGCCAAAATGCTGCCGCCGAGAGCCCTCCCGGGACTGGAATGCTCTTTGCCTCATCTCCACGTGTGGGTGAGTGATATCCTTATTTCCTCACCAGATAAGCGAGTGTATTAAATAATTCCTCACCACTTGGGCGGGTGCTTATTCTGTGCTTAAATATAAGCACGTGTATTTTCTTTAATAATTCCTTGCCAGATTCAGGCAAGCGTATATTTTTCCGAGAGTCAGGGACAGCTCTGACATTGTTTTGGTGAGCCACGTGTATGCACACTGTGGATCTCCATTGTTATTATTTGCTGCACCCCAACAATTTCCTCAAAGTTGATATCCGAACCTGTATTTTATGTTACTGGAGTAACTGATTGTATAAACCCAGTTTCTAATTGGTTGTTTTCCTGTACTTTTCCAGACAGAATAAAAGTTTGGTTTGGACCTGGTTGTCCACCTAAAACTAACTTTGGGGTCCCTACATGACAACACCTTAATATCTTCAGATGCTTCTTTACTCCCATCTTTCTCACGGGTACATCCTTTCTTTCTCATGGGTACACCTTAATACCTTCAAGGTTGATCTCTGTTCCCATACCCTCTGTCAAGGAATCCACGGACCCACCATAGTTTCCCACATGTTGTCACCAAGGTTACAAGTGTTCTTGCTTTGATCACAAGTGCAGTGAGTAGAAATGAACTGGGATTCCTTGCTTGGTGATCACAAGGCATGAGGTGTGGAAATTACTTTACAACCTGTGAGGTTATAAAGAAGGTATGTTTATTCAGTGCTGGGCACACACAGGGATAACTCCTCCCAGGTGTGGCAAATGCTCAGCGGCCGCAATCCTGTTTGAATACTGTAAAGTATTACATGCGGTAATTAGAAACAACGCACACCAGGATGCAAAGATTCACGCACAGAGATCTTGTTCAGGAAGGAGCGCAGAGCCGGGCAGAGCAGAGAGCTGAGCCAGGCTGAGGCCTTCTTTATTAGTCAGTGACAATTTATAGGATTTGCAGATATGGACCTGGACTAAGATGTTACATAAGATGTTTTTCCAATAATTGTTATTAAATACACACCACACTGATGTTATTTTTGTTTCAGTTACGTTCCCACTCATTCACAGACCAGGCCCAAAGACATTCACACATCATACGTATGGGGGAAGTTTTCCGACCCAAGATATCATTCTCACTGGCCTGGGCTATTACTTCTTACACTCATAAAACCCATACTTCTGTATAATCTGTCCAAGGCCCTTTATATGGAACTGCTGTTCCCACAATTACATATTAATGAAAATTCTAGGAGCACCTATACATATTCATAACCTGTCCCTGAGAAGGCAGTTCTTATTACAATGAGTTCTTGGAAATAATTTCCATAGTCTTCACCTCTGTGGCAGAATGCAAACCCCCCCTCTTTCCCCCTCTCTCCTTTAGTATGGAGGGAGTAGGCACATCTCCCTCTCTCTCTGCTACTTGAGGCTAACAGCTTCTTTTGCTTGGCCCCAGAGCCCCCTGGCGAGGGCCATTAGGAGAAGGGAGTACTGAGGTGCCAGTGAGCCGCTGGGCACCTGCGGCCAGTGTGGGGGATGTTTGGAGGCTTCAGGGGCACCCACAAACAGTGTGAGGGTGCAGAGAAGCTTCTAGAATGCCTACAGTCAGATCTGATCAGCCAATATAAAACCGGGATTCTTATCGAGACTCCACCCATTGTCGCGGGTCTCTCGGAGCACAAGCAAGATGCTGCGGCCGAGAGCCCCCCTCCCCGGGATGGAGACTCTGCTTGCCTTGCCGCCACGGGTGTGAGTAAAACTTCTCGCAGGATTGCGAGTATATTTATACTTTCCGTGCACATATGCACGTGTAACTTTCCGTGCTCAATATGAGCACGTGTAAAATTAATCCTCGCAGAATCACGGGTGTATTTTCCTTCCATGCACATTTGCACGTGTAACTTTCCGTGTTCAGTACGAGCACGTGTATAAATTATTTCCTCGCACAATCACGAGTGTATTTTCCTCCTGTGCTTCCACATAAGCACGTGTAATATTCCGTGCACATTTGCACGTGTAAGTAAATTAACCCTCGCAGGATTGTGAGTGTATTATAAATTTACCCTCGCACAATTGCGAGTGTACACTTCCCGTACTCACTATAAGTACGTGTATCTCTTGAAAAATAATCCCACACCGTGTTTAGGCAAGTGTGTACTTCTCCGGGACTCAGGGACGGCTCCAGCATTGTTTTGGGTGAAGCCACGTGCATGCACTCTGTGGACCGCCTGTTGTATTAGTTGCTGCCCCTTAATAATTTTCCTCAACTGATATCCGAACCTGTATTTAAGTCACTTTTGGAGTGCTAAAACCCTGTTTCTCACTGGTTTAATAAAAGTTGTTTTGGACCCTTTTGTCCCTTAAACTAACCTCGGGGTGCCTCCGCGACAACCTCTGGCCCCTCCTGGTTGTGCCTGCGCAGTGCCACCTGGTGGTCATGGGACGGGGTCTTCTTTGCTGTACACTTTTACCTCTGGCCTGGTGTGCTGATTTGGCCGGGGCTCAAACTGATGAGCTGGTTAGAACTGGCTTATCTCCTGTCTTGTGCCCAAGATTCTGTTATCTTGTTCGCCCAAGGATGCAGCTAGGTTTTTTATCTTTGCAAGGCCTGTGAAGTCATCAGCGAACTCCTGTTTCTCATACAATAAGTTACACAAAGCTCTAAGCTAGGCAATTGCTATGTGTGTTAAGGGTTAGCTCTTTAAGGGTTAGCTCTTCAAGTGTTAGTTGGTCCCCTGTATCAGGCAGGCCAACATTGTTCTTGAGAGTGAGATGGGACAATCAGGCACCTGAAACTCTATTAACTGGATCATTACCTAATCTGGGAAGTACCAGGTGAGCCTGAGGCAAGCTGTGGCCAGAATGGGAAAATACTGACCAAAGCTGAATATCTTGCAATTATATAAATAGCGATCCTAAAGTGAGACTCTTTGAGCTTTCCTGCATTGAACAGGCTGTGACCCAGTATCTCCTCCTGACTGGAATGCCATCAGGCCCCATTTTGCAAAGATTCAGTGATCATCTACTGAAGATTTCATGATGATCCGAAGGCGACGATCGTCCACTGATTAATGTTGACACATAAAAATGAGTAATTTATAAAACTCACAAAAGGGAAATTTTAATCATAGGTTAACCTGTGTGTGTGTGTAATTTGATTTTAGAACTGTTTTGTCTGAGTATTTGTCTGTGTGTGTGTTTTAATTTACACTTTTTTGTGTTTGTGTTTTAGTTAAGATTAGCATGAACCTTGCCACTTATGAATCTTTAATTAAGTCACTATTTTGATTGACTATAACAAATTTCATTGAATCCCTCTGTTAAATTAGCTGATGATTAATTGCTATTAGTAATTTTTAAGTTAAAAAAATATATTTCCAAAGTTGCAAAATGAGAGATTTAGTTTTAAAAATAATATTTTTAGTTAAAATCAGTCAATTTAAAATCAACCTGCTTTCCCTTTAAAAAAAGAATAAAAATTAATGTGCTGACACAATTATGGAAAGGGAAAATAATCTGAAACAATCTTTTCTCTAAAATCAGAAAAACTTCTTTTGGGGAGGGAGGAGGGCAGTTCTCCTGTGTGAGCCAATGCAGACCAGTCACAGGAACAACCAGAAGCCACAAATGCAACACAAAAAGCTTTATTTTTGTTACCTCTCTAACTGTGGAATTTCCAAAGCAGCACTTAAGCTCCCAGGCAGAGGTCACACAAGCAGAGACGCAAGCGCTGCAGAATTCAGCCCTTGGTAAAGATCAACGAGCCTGCTCATTTCAGCCTGTATATAGGGATTCACGCAGGTGCAGTTTTCCACACTGCTTTGATCTTTGCCTGCAGGAATCTCAAGGATGTATGATAAGGTGCCTTCATGACTTTTTTTCACAGGCCTGTTATCTAAATGCAGAGATTCTACTTGTGATTTATGTGTTTTTCTACACCCCAGCAGTAGTCGCTTGAGTGTATTTACAGTTCTCCTCCTCACCATTCTTGTGCTATTCACACACATCTCCATAGGCTTTTTTTTTCAGCAAATTAATTGCAATATGGGGGGGGATAGATGACTTTCCTCCCTCTTCACTGACTAATGTCCCCTTTGCCTTATTGTTTCAAAGCTCTAAAGCATAAAAATGCATATTTTACTCCAAACAACCATCAAAATTCAAGACAAGGCTGACTTCTGCTTGACTAACATTTTTGATCATTAATTTCACTAGAGATATTTCAATTTGCAATTTTGTTAAGTTTCAGAGCATAACCACTTTTAATACTGTTTCTAAATATAAGTTTATACAGTGGTTGCCTTCAAAGGGCCGAATATAATTTTAGGACTGTATAAGTTTATACAGTGGTTGCCTTCAAAGGGCCGAATATAATTTTAGGACTGTATAACTTATACAGTCCTAAAATTATATTCGGCCCTTTGAAGGCAACCACGAGGCTGATGCGGCCCCGGTGAAAATTGGTTTGACACTCCTGGTCTATTGGATAGTGTGTTATTATTATCCTTCTTGCCAGAATCAATTTGCGGAGCACTGGAAACATATAACCACTTTACAAAACGATGGTGGGATCCTATGACATAAAGTGTTTGTTCCACACGGGACCGGTCTGCATGACTGTGCAACGACTGCCTGTCTAACCGGGGGGGAATCAACTTTCAGTGGGGTGTAACGAGCTACACCATGCACGCATTTTGCTTTTTGTGTTTTTCCTACACAATTTCAACATTTCTAAAGCCTACAGCATTGTAGGCTCTGGCCACCTCTTAGTTTTCCAGCAAGAGGTGGAAAACTGAGGGACAGAGAATGTGAGAGACTTCTGAAAAGAGAGGGGAAAGTTCAATGCAAGAATTTGGATGAACGATTCCTACGTTTGCAGTGAACGTCCTAATCAGAGGTTGCAGGGCATGTGGAGGGCTGGCCTTTCATCCTCTCATCTGCTGGAGCCTTTTTGCTGTATTTCAGTACACAAACTGAACCAGGAAGAGGCTGAATGACTCTATACCCTGGCAGTTCAACGCTATCTGCAAACTGGAGCTCTCCTGCACCAGTCCCAGCATCTGTGATTAACTATTTATACAACATAAAACAGCACTTGCAGCAAAATGCTGGAGTGTGGAGGAGGGACAGAGCATCTCGCCACCAGACAACCCACAGAGCATCAATCATTAATTCACTGACATGGGATATGTAAGTTCAAATTGTCAGCAGCAGAAAAGGAAATTGAATTGGACGTTATACAGTGTAGGTAAATATCCCAGACCTTGGCCATGAGGTGATGATGGAAGACCACTCCTGTTGCCTACAGTTACACTTGGTTCTTCTTGTCCCTGCACTGTTTGGCAAACTTCAAGAAAACCAATGGATTTGGGCAAAAATGGTTAATTGTGAAAGGAAAAAAAGCATTTCCTCATTCTGAATTTCTTGAGCCCTTGTTCAAAACTTTTATTCTAGTCAGGATTTCTACACAATGTTTGTGTTTTTGCTAAAGCTGGTATTTCTCAGCATTAATAAAGTATTTTTTTCAGCTGTTTTAAATTGTATTCCTGTACCTAATTGCTGCAAAGAAGCCTACAAAAATTAACGTTCTTAATATTGCTGTGTGATCAACACATTTCTCATGAAGACTGTTGTTACAGAACAGTCTAATGGAACATCATTTATAGGTTCCTGAAACTGATGGCCTTCATACAGAGCAATGTTTCTTGGAAGAAAGCTGAGTGGTCATAGAAACTTTGTTAATCTGGTTGAACTGGCCATTTTGGCCTAATGAACCAATGTCTCACTTTCTGGGTTGATGGTTTCAGATGACACAAGAAAATTTATCTCCTTTTCTCTGTTTATGTTATCAGGCTTTGGCATGTTCACTAACAGTGGTGCCTCCTGACCAGTGAAACATCGTCATAACTTCTCAAAGTGAAGGGCTTCTCTTACAGAAAACAGCAGAAAAAGCATTTCAAATGTGAGATACATTTCAAATAAGCTATTGTTTTGTGTATTTACTGGATTTGAGAAAGGGATTTATTTTCATCCAGAGATCTCAAAGCACTTTGTGGAGAACCATTTCAGGAGCTAGTTACCAATGTGGACACAAACTGTTAAAAAAGCTTTCCTTCTGAACCCACATAGATAGGGAGGTTTGTGTGTTGGTCTTAAAAAGCTTCCACAGTTATTAAGATTTCATGCTGGCCATAGTCTGTAATGATGAAGAGGAGAAAATTAAAAACTGCTTTGTCTGAAAACAGTTTGAAATTCTGAGAATATTTAGTACTTGGTGTCTCGTTCCTCTTATCTCAACTGATCTTGGGTTAATCTGTAATTCTGAAAAAATATTAATATGAAAAAAAATTATTTTTTAAAAGCAGTCTGTCTGTGTCTATAACCAGTCCGGTTAGAAGAGCAATTGTATAAATGGCTACAGGCAGCCAGACTATGATATAAACTGAAATTCCAAGGTGGAAGAATTTGCTGCAGAAAGAAGATATTTTGATATTTCAAAGTATAAGTGAAATTTGCAGCTTACACCAACATTTTCTAGACTAATACAGAAATACTGACTGCAAGAGAATCAAAGAAAAATTAGAGCAGAACTGGGACAGATAGAATCTGATTCCGCAAAATCATTAATGGTGTTTAGGGTGTAATAGGCTGAATTGCCAAAAGTTCCTTTCTTGCTGACCCCTCCAGTCCTGTTCTTTCTGAGTAATTCCCCTCTGTCTGTACCACTGTTACTTTCTGGTTTGATGTTTGAGCAAGGGGAATTCAGAAGTATGCCTGGCACATTACTGTTTATCTGGGAAGTCATGTTGAATTGTCTGCAACTCATAAATGATAAAAAATTGTGCATGTCACTAGTTCTGTAGACTTGATGAGATTGCTCCCAACAAAGTATGACTTTTGCATGATACAAACATTTGAGTCATTGGCTTTTACCGCATTTTGTTTGGGCAGGTGTTTGCATAGCCCCTAATTCAGTGGTGTCTTCAGTTAATACACACTTTGAGTCTTAAATTTAAGGCAACACTTGTGGATGAGGGCAGGCTGGCAGGGGTGATACTGTTGTGGGTGTCTATTACAGGACACCAGATCAGGGTGAGGAAGTTGATGAGGCCTTCTACAGGCAGCTGAGAGCAGCCTCATAGTCACAGGCCCTGGTTGTCATGGGGGATTTTAACTGCCTTGATGTTTGCTGGAAGGACTACTCAGCCAGCCAGGCACAGTCCAGGACGTTCCTCCAGTGCCTTGATGATAACTTCATGATGCAAAGGGTGGAGGAGAAAACTAGGAGAGGTGCACTGCTGGATCTCATCCTCTCTAACAAGGAGAGTCTGGTTGAAGCGGTAAAGGTTGAGGGCTGCCTTGGTTGCAACAACCATGAAATGGTGGAGTTCAGGATATCGTGTAGCAGGAACAGAATAGCAAGCAGAATCGCAACCCTGGACTTCAGCAGGGCAAACTTTGGCCTTTTCAAACAATTGCTAGGGGAAATCCTATGGGCAAAGCTGCTTGAAGTTAAAGGGGCCAAGATAGTTGGTTAGCATTCAGGAACTGCTTCTTCCAAGCTCAAGATCAGAGCATCCCGACACATAGGAAGTCAAGGAAGGGAGCCAGGAGACCTGCGTGGTTAAACAGGGAACTGCTGGGCAAGCTCAGGTGGAAGAGGAGCGTTTACAGATCATGGAAGGAGGGGCTGGCCACTTGGGAAGAATATAAGGCTGTTGTCAGGGGATGTAGGGAGTCAACTAGGAAAGCTAAGGCCTCTTTAGAATTAAACCTGGTGAGAGGGGTCAAGGACAACAGAAAGAGCTTTTTCAAATACGTAGCAGATAAAACTAACACCAGAGGCAATGTAGGCCCACTGATGAATGAGGTGGGTACCCTGGTGACAGAAGATACAGAGAAGGCAGAGTTACTGAATGCCGCCTTTGTTTCTGTCTACACTGCTGGAGGCTGTCCTGAGGAGTCCCATACCCCTGAGGCCCCAGAGGAAGGCAGGACAATGGAGTAGTTTGCCTTGGTTGATGAGGACTGGGTTATGGAGCAGTTAGGCAATCTGAATATCCATAAATCCATGGGTCCAGACGGGATGCACCTGTGGGTGCTGAGGGAATTAGCTGAAGTTATTGCTAGGACACTATCCATCATCTTTGCTAAGTCTTGGAAAACGGGAGAGGTACCTGAGGACTGGAGGAAAGCAAATGTCACTCCAGTCTTCAAAAAGGGCAAGAAGGAGGACCTGGGTAACTATAGACCAGTCAGCTCCATCCCTGGGAAAGTGATGAAAGGACTTATCCTTGGTGCCATCTCAAGGTATATCAAGGAGAAGAGGGTCATTAGGGACAGTCAACATGGCTTCACCAAGGGGAAGTCGTGCTTGACCAACCTCATAGCCTTTTATGAGGACATAACGAGGTGGATAGATGATGTCAGAGTGGTGGATGTGGTCTACCTTGACTTCAGTAAAGCAATTGACACAGTCTCCCACAGCATCCTTGCTGCTAAACTGAGGATCTGGTCTGGATGATCGCATAGCGAGGTGGACTGTGAACTGGCTGAAGGAAAGAAGCCGGAGAGTCGTGGTCAATGGGGCAGAGTCTAGTTGGAGGCCTGTAGCTAGTAGAGCGCCTCATGGGTCAGTGCTGGTCCAAGTATTATTCAATATTGTCCTGGTTTTGTTAAAAACAAGACCAGTTGTCTTTTAGTGATTTTTTCTTTCAGCTAAGTTCTTCTAGGTGGCTGTACTTCTCTGAGTTTTAGCCTGCATATTTTTTCTAGGATGCTGTACTCGGTGCTGATAAGAAGACCAACGGAATGCTGAAGAAGCTCATGTTTAGATTTATTACTATGGTAGCCAAGAAAGACTGATAAGTTTTCCCACGTTCTGTTGTGAGAGGGGTGTGTTTGAGGAGGGGTGGATGGAACAGGTGACTAGAACCGACCAATGGAAGTATTCCATCCCATAATTGTCATACCCCCTATATAAGAGGGTGATCACAAGGGTCAAGCTCTCTTTGACCATGGCCAGCATCTAGAAACGACCCTGTCTGTCTGCCTGTGATCTACAGGCCTCAGGCCCTGCATCCCTGCAACCAGGTTCCGGTTTGCTGTGAAGTCCCATCCATGACTTCCAGGGGCCTGAGCTGCACCTGCTGGAGCCACGCCAGCTCTGCACACCCAGCTCCGCTGCTGCTGGAGTGATGCCAACTCCACATCGAGCATTCAAGATTGGTTTTGTGTATTTTTTATATATTCTCTATTTATTAGCAGCATTAGTAAAACCCTTTAAAACTCTCCAACTTGAAGTCCAAGTCTCTCTTCCTTTCCCCTTATCTTTCTTATCATCTTTCCAATCTAAAGGAAAGGGGTGGCGGGAAGTGAGGGGATAACAGGGAGCGTCTGCCATGGTTTATTGCCGCCTTGCCTTAAACCTTGACAAATATATTCTTCAATGACTTGGACAAGGGAATAGAGTGCACTGTCAGCAAGTTTACTGATGACTCAAAACTGGGAGGAGTGGCTGACATGCCAGAAGGCTGTGCTGCCATCCAGCGAGACTGGGACAGGCTGGAGAGCTGGGTGGGGAAAAATTGAATCAAATATAACAAGGGAAAGTGTAGAGTCTTGCATCTGGGCAGGAACAACCCCAGGTTCCAGTATAAGTTGGGGAATGACCTATTAGAGAGCAGTGTAGGGGAAAGGGACCTGGGGGTCCTGGTGGACAGCAGGATGACCATGAGTCAGCACTGTGCCCTTGTGGCCAGGAAGGCCAATGGCATCCTGGGGTGTTTGAGAAGGGGGGTGGTTAGTAGGTCGAGATAGGTTCTCCTCCCCCTCTACTATGCCCTGTTATGACCCCATCTGGAATGTTGTGTCCGATTCTGGGCCCCTCAGTTCAAGAAGGACAGGGAACTGCTGGAGAGAGTCCAGCGCAGAGCAACAAAGATCATTAATGGAGCATCTCCCTTATGAGGAAAGGCTGAGGGAGCTGGGTCTCTTGAGCTTGGAGGAGACTGAGGGGTGATCTTATTAATGTTTATAAATACGTAAAGGGTGAGTGTCACGAGGATTGAGCCAGGCTACATCCAGCTTGTACCAGGCTACAGGAGGTTCCACTTAAATATGCTAAGAAACTTCTTCTCATTGAGGGTAACAGAACACTGGAACAGGCTGCCCAGGGGGGTTGTGGAGTCTCCTTCTCTGCAGACATTCAAAACCCGCCTGGATGCCTTCCTGTGTAACCTCATCTAGGTGTTCCTGCTCCGGCAGGGGGACCGGACTAGATGATCTTTCGAGGTCCCTTCCAATCCCTAACATTCTGTGATCCTGTGAGAGGTTCTAACTGAATAGACAGATGCTTCCAACTCCCCGTAAGTGAGCCATCTCCAGTCTGGAAGCCATCAGGTTGTATTAGCAACTGATGGTGTAGAGATAAGTTGTGATGAAGAGGATGGCACAGTTCTTCCCCAAGGTGATTTGTCAACTGGAGCTGTGCCGCGATTGAGAGACGGGGACGCAGCTTGATGCAAGCAAGGTGTCCACTTTATTGTTTGGCAAACATACATTTATATAGTCTAAGGCACACATGTTTCATGCCGATTGGCTAATCACTTTAACAGACATTAAGCTAGCTAAGGCGGGAATCTTAGTCAGGCAGTGTTCGCATGGTAACAAGATCGTTATCTCGTAGTCACAAGCTGTCCCCCGCTCCAGGGCGCAGGCACCCCCACCAACCACAAGCTCCCCGCCTCCAAGTCGCCTCACAACTACCGCAACACTTAACTTTATTCATACAGCAAACTAGCCTATTAACTCCAAATACAGAAAACTAACTCGTCAACTCTAAATTCAGACAACCCACATCTCCCCCTTTTTGTTTTAATTAACTGACCCTCCCAAGGTCGGCGAACGACCAACTCGAGGACATCTTATTTCACTAACAGCTCCGTACTGGGGGTTTTCGTAATTTCTTTCTGATCCTGGTCCGCTCCTTGCTGCATGAGGAAAATCTTGTTCATTGAAGCAGTTATTGATTTTTGCAAGCATTGTAACACACATGAGATTACTATTAATAATGCACAAATCATTAAAAGAACAGAAACTCACAAGCCCCTTAGGTTGTCATTACGCCAGCTCCAGTATGAGCGGTTGAGATTGCTTTCCAAGTCTGACTCGTTTACGTACCCTACAAAATCCATCGAATCTACATACGGGTATCCAATTAAACATGTCCTAAACGGGTCACCTACTTGCGCTAAAGACAAACAAAAATCTGTAGTCAATTGTTTGCTCTTCCTCCGTATACACTCTCTTTTTGTCTGTTCCCACTTTCCGGGGGTGACTACCCAAATCTGCGGTATTTGAATGTCTTTGGCGCATTCAATCTTAGAATATAAAATGTCCCCAGACCTTTGTGCTACAATTTTCCCCCAATCGTCAGAATAATAACCATACCGGGGAGAATATTCTGTCTCTCTACCTGTTATCAATAACACCTGAACTGTATTCCACTCAATTGTTAGGCAGTTATCACACCAGCGTCCTACTGTGTGGCGATTTAGCCACTGTGATTTCCCACAATTAGCACAAATTCTACAAATCCACGGATTACATTTTTCACATTGGAGACATTTAAGCTCCCATTCGTTAACCTCTGGAACAGAGTTCATTCAATTATTGATCGGTAGTGTCTTCTATATCAGTCGCAGGATCAGGACCAGGAATGTCTTCAGGAGGCTGCTGCAGTGTCTCTCGAAAAGGTCTCACGTTTTTAGCTGGGATCCAGCGGGGACCTCTTTCTGTGGAAACACAAGCATAGCCTCTTCCCCACGTGACAAGGGGATAGGGTCCCATTATCTTACCTGTTTCGGGGTCCCGGATCAATACTGGCGGCTTAATCTTGGGTTCAAAAAGGGTGTTTGTGCTAAAATGGCAAACTACTGGAGGATTGCTGTCTAATAGGGAACAATTCAAAAAGTTAAAAACATACAAGGCTTTCTGTATTCGCTCCTCTGGCGTAGTGGCTCCTATTCCCCCTTTTTGTTTTAATAACAGACGTTTTAAGGTTTGGTGGGAACGTTCTATTAAAGCTTGTCCCGTAGGAGAGTGAGGGATACCTGTAACGTGTGATATACCCCAAGAGGCAAAAAAGGTTGTTAAGGTTTTAGATACATATGCGGGGCCATTGTCAGTTTTAATTTGAGAGGGTACCCCTAAAGTTGCAAAAGCGCGCATTAGATGTTTTTGCACATCACGTGCTTTTTCTCCTATATGACAGGAAGCAAATAACATTCCCGAAAATGTATCAATAGAGCAATGAACAAACTTTAAACGACCAAATTCAGCAAAATGAGTGACATCTGTTTGCCAGAGTTGAAGGCTCTGTAGCCCTCTGGGGTTGACTCCTTCTGCTATAGAAGGGAAAGAGTGCCTTTGACAATCAGGACACACCGCAATGATATTATGGGCTTGTTGTATAGTGAGGTCAAATTGACGCTTAAGGCCTGCAGCGTTTTGATGAAAAAAGGAGTGGCTGAGTCTAGCTTGCGCTAATCGATCTGGTAACACCTGCACCGGTAGCGTAAGCAAATCCGCTTGTCGGTTCCCTTCTGCAATAAAACCAGGTAGAGAAGTGTGAGATCGAACATGCATAATAAAATAAGGGTGAAGACGGGAATTTAACAGAAAGATGAGTTCTTGTAACAAATTAAACAGTGCCGTATGAGAAACATCTCGTAGCACAGAAGCTTCTGCTCGGCTAACAATTCCTGCAACATAAGCAGAATCAGTGATCACATTGAGAGGAATAGACCATTTTCGAAACACTCGAACAACTGCAGACAATTCTACTATTTGAGGACAGCCCTGTACAGTCTCTACATCTGAGTTCCACTGTTCCCGATGATCATCCCACCAAAGGATAACAGACTTGTGAGATTTGCCAGACCCATCCGTGAATACAGTGAGGGCTTGTAAAGGCTGGTCACTCCGCTTTGGAATAGGTAAAAGGTGAAAATCAACGCTTAACAGTTTGTGAGAAGGCGGATGAGAAGTGAGTTGGCCTGCATAGCCAGTTAGAGCTACGCCTAGTGCATCTGATTGTTGTTGTAACCATTGCAGGTAAACACTTGTTACTGGCATACATATAAGGGTAAAGTCCGTGCCCGCCAGGGTAAGTAATCGCTGTCGAGCCCTGATGATTAAAGATGCAAACATCTCATGTTGGGTAGAAATCGTCTTTGTGGCTTGGTTAGGTAAAAAAATCCATTCAATGATCAGTAAAGGGTCCATTTTCTGGCAGTCCCATTGGAAAATAAGTGCATGAGGCTGTCGAACAGGGTTAAGGATGATTAATTGAAAAGGCAATTCTGGTTCCCATCGATGCGCTTGTCTGGAGGTAATCGCTGCTGCAGCTTTATGCAAGGAAGCTATGGCTTCAGGACTGAGACTTTGCGGAGCGTTTAAGTCCGAGCTTCCTTTAAGCATTTCGAATAAGGGACGAAGATCCGCATTAGTGATTCCTAACAATGGTCTGACCCAATTGATTGTTCCCAACAGTTTCTGCACATCATGTAAATTTTTTACATTTGCCTGTATTTGTAAAGGTTGCGGAGCAATAGTCTGAGCCCTTATACGCCATCCTAAGTATTTCCAAGGTGGTATTTTTTGATTTTTTTCTGGTGCAATACAGAGGTCTGCTGATTTTACAGCAGCCACGACAAGGGCTACAGCTTCCTCCATGACTTCATGGTGTTGTGCTGCCACTAGAATGTCATCCATATAATGATATAACAATGCAGCAGGTACTACAGTTCTGACAGGACTAAGTATTTTTGCTACATACCACTGACATATTGTAGGGCTATTTTTCATTCCCTGCGGTAGCACAACCCACTGGTATCTTTGCAAAGGGGCTTGCATGTTGACGCTAGGAACCGAAAAGGCAAATTTAGGAGCATCATCTGGATGCAATGGAATGTTGAAAAAACAATCTTTGAGGTCTATGATGGTTAAAGGCCAATCTCTAGGGATCATGGCGGGTGACGGAAGCCCAGGTTGCAGGGCCCCCATGTCTTCCATAGCGTCATTAATTTTTCTGAGGTCATGGAGCAAGCGCCACTTACCAGTCAGTTTTTTAATAACAAAAATAGGCGAGTTCCAAGGACTCGTAGAGGGTACAATATGTCCCATAGATAGTTGTTCATTAACTATTTCTTGGAGGGCGTGAAGTTTTTCCAGCGGCAGGGACCATTGATCAATCCAAATAGGAGTATCTGTTTTCCAAGTTAACTTTAGGGTTTCACGCCCCTCAATGGCCCCACCTAAAAATGTGCCTGGATAGACATCCCCCACTGAGACAACACATCACGCCCCCACAAGACCATAGGTACTGGTAAGATAAACGGTTTGACTGAGGCAACTTGTCCTTCTGAATTTTGAACTTGTATTATTTCTGCGCTTTGGCGGCTAGCTCCATACCCCCCAATTCCTGCTAATGTCTGAGAGACATCAGCTAAAGGCCACCTAGAAGGCCACTTTGCTTGAGAAATAACGGTAACATCTGCACCTGTATCAATAATTCCACTTAACATAACTTGCTGACTTCTGCGAATGAGGGTGCATTGACATATAGGACGTTTTTGTGAGATGGCTTGAACCCATAAAATTAGTGGTTCTCCCGTAGATCCAAAACTTCCCTGTCTCTGCGGGAGCAATTGGTCAGGAATTGGGACATAGTCTTCCTTAGGGATCAGTATCAATTGAGCGATACGACTTCCCTCTGGCACTGTACAAGGAGGAAACGGGGTCCAGGCCATAATTTTGATTTCTGAATTACTGTCAGGATCGATTACTCCGGGCAATACAAAAAGTCCTGACAGAGTGGTGGATGATCTTCCTAATAATAAAGCCTGCGTTTGAGGGGGCAAAGGACCTGCAATTTTGGTAGGCAGTAAGTGAACAGAGGAATCAAGTAGCGTTACTGTGTGGGCGGTTGCCAGGTCCAGGCCGGCGCTCCCTGCTGTTGCTGGGCGGAGACTGGAAACACTCCTGTTTCCCCCCCCGGCGTTTGTGGGGGCGCTGGTCGCGGAACTTGTGTCTGTGCGCGCCGCGGTCCCGCGCTCTGCAATCGGTTTCCCTGTATGGGGCGTCCTTGGGAATCATATTTAGATCTACATTGGCTAGCATAGTGGCGCCCTTTATGGCACTTGGGACAAACTCCAGGTATTTGGGGTCGTTTCCCAGCATTGGCACTAAAGCAATCTTTTTTAAGTTGTCCCGGTTTTCCACACCCATAGCAGTTTCGCTGTGGGTCGGCGCCCATCGGGCCGTGCATGGCCGCAAAAGCAGCAGCCATGGCCTCATATTTATGATCCATAGTGCCAATTCTATTACAGGCTTCCACCATTTCAATTAAGGTAGGGTTTTGATTTGGGAGAGACTTTAAGAGCTTTTTACAATCGGCGTTAGCGTTTTCCACAGCCAGTTTAAGGAGTAGAATCTCCCGAGCCTGTACATTATCAACTTGCCGCTCTAAGGCTTGTTTTAATCTATCCATAAACTGCATATACGGCTCACGGGGTTCCTGAGTGATACTAGTGAATGCTTTTTGGGGTCTGCCAGAGTCAGGAACTCTCAACAAGGCCCTTTTTGCTTCTTCTCTGCCTGCTTCCAAAGCCTCCCGAGGAATGTCCCTAGCTTGGGCTGCCGGGTCCGAAAACTGCCCTGTTCCTGTGAGGTGCTCTATAGTCAATGCAGCTAAGGCGGCATTAGCATGTCCTGCATAACCCAGCAAAACTGTCTGCAATCCCGTTCTCCATTGAGACTCCCACATTGTATATTGTGTTGGGGTTAATAACAATCGCGCGAGAGATTTTAAATCATGTGGGGTCATGACATATGTATCGAATACAGAAGATAAAAGGCTTGCAAAATAAGGGGAAGACAACCCATGCTCGGTAACTGTACGGCGCAACTCCTTAATGACCGAAAAAGAAAGAGCTTCCCACTGAGCCTGAGCCCCTCCTCGTCCTTGGTATATAACGGGGGCTACTATAGTTCTGGCTATTTCCAACTCCCCCTCGTTTATCGCTTGGCGCTTAATCTTTCCCCAAACCTCATGAGGATCAGGGGGAAAAAGATCAGGTTCTTTTTCAGGGTCAATCGGACCCGGGTCAAAGGGATCACCCTCCGGGGGATATCCAGCAGCACAAGCTAACGGTGGCGCAGAGGGTTCCACCCCACCAGCGATTTTAGAAGAGCAGGGGGGAGGTGACTGAGCTCCCTCCTCGGAGCCTCGCTGATTTTGCTCTTGTGCCTTTATGGTTTCAAAGATTTTTCTCCAACTGGGGAGCATATACTGCGCTTCCTCATTTCCTGAGGTGGCTGCGTCCCATAACTTTACCCCCACATCGTCCCAAAGTTCACGCGTAAAAATAGAAGAAGCAGTCACCTCGGGGATCTTAACCTGCACCCATTTAAGGATTAACTTAAGATCTTGTTCCGAAAGAGTCTTTTTCCCATGCTTCTTAAGTAGAGCTTTCATTAGCTCGTAAACGTCTCTCTCAGGGGAAGACTCTTGATTCCCCGTTTTGCTAGTTTCCCGCAGCTCACCTCTCGTTCCAGATGGAGGGATTGTTTGGCCGGCCGGCTTATCCTGCTTCCTTTCAGCAGCTCATTCCACGTTCTGCGGGACTCGCGACATGCCACCAGGTAGGTGGTTTTTCAATCCTCGGTGGTTTCGTCGCTGACGATCACGTTGGAGGTCACCAATTTGCCGCGATTGAGAGACGGGGACGCAGCTTGATGCAAGCAAGGTGTCCACTTTATTGTTTGGCAAACATACATTTATATAGTCTAAGGCACACGTTTCATGCCGATTGGCTAATCACTTTAACAGACATTAAGCTAGCTAAGGCGGGAATCTTAGTCAGGCAGTGTTCGCATGGTAACAAGATCGTTATCTCGTAGTCACAAGCTGTCCCCCACTCCAGGGCGCAGGCACCCCCACCGACCACAAGCTCCCCGCCTCCAAGTCACCTCACAACTACCGCAACACTTAACTTTATTCATGCAGCAAACTAGCCTATTAACTCCAAATACAGAAAACTAACTCGTCAACTCTAAATTCAGACAACCCACAGAGCTGTGCCATACCCAGCTGTGCACAGTGTGGGTAAAGTCACACTGCTTTTTGCCCACCTGACCAAGTGAATGCTCTAACAGAGTGTAGTGTTTTAGCCTGCTGGAGGGGACTGAGTTTAAGCATTAGGGGAAAAAGAAGAGGGTATTAAGCTAAAAAATCGCCTTTGTACAAGAAATAATAGTCATAAAGAGCTACAAGTAACTTGGAAATTTAGATTGTTATGTGCCTACAGATCTCCTGGACCAGTGAGTTTAGCCTTGACTACTACAGGTATCTTATATAATCCACTGCGTAAATTTACCAAACTTCCCTTTACTTCATAAAGAGAAACATCTTAAAAATAGTTGGGGTTTGCCTTACAGTTGCAAGAATTCCTTTGTCTTATTACACTATAACTTCTTGCACACTTGCTCCATTTCTCTTGAACATCTTCATTTTCTCCACTAGAAATAACTCCCCCTTTTTCAAATTATTAGATCATATTTGTCATTCCACAACTTCAGTCGCTGATCAGCTAGCGCCTCTAGGCCATCTCCTCTTCAATTTTTCCAAATGATGAGCTCTCAAATTATAAGAATGTAAAAATATTGAGATACTTGCTCTCAGGATTAATAATTTTGCAGTGTTCTGTTGAATGATATGGTATTCCTCTCAATGAAGTCTCCAAGCTTATGCCATGTCTGTACCACCTTGTGACATTCCTCCATATTAATGGTGAAAGACGGTGTCCTCTGGCAGCATGAGTAGAAAAAACAGAGCGAGGTCCAAGAGCATTGTCTCCTTACAGAATAATTCAACTTTTAGTGTTACCCCTTACTGCCTGCTCTTTAGCCATTCCCTCTCCCATCCAATGATTTCCTCTACAATTCTCCACCTTCACTGGGTAGCTAGATTGTGTCTCAGGTAGCACTTTATCAAATGTTGTAAGAGCATCCCAACAAATGAGGCTTTTCACATCTCTTTTTTCTAGAAAATCAGTTACCTTTGTCTAGAAAACCAGGAAGCTATTGGAACAGTCTGGCACAATCTGCTCTTTTGTGAACACATCTTTATCAGATAGGTTTCTAAACAATCCGAACACCAAGCTTTTGCTATACCCTTCACAATGGCACTAGGGGGAACATAATTTAAGATGTTGTTTGATGCAATGGCAAAATAACTTGTTCTTTACAGAATACCATGAAGAATGTTATGTTTCTGATATAGACAATTAAGTCATTGGCAATTCCACTAACTTTTGCTGTTGTTATGTTTATTGTTGGTGTTATAGAAAGTGTACATATGCTTTGTGTCCACAATAATTGTCTGAATATTTGTGTTAACAAATAAGAAACTGAGTTCTCTTTTTCCTCTAGTTTTCCTCTAGTTATGTCTGGTCAGACATTTAATTAGTGAAGCATATTGGATCTATTCTCAGTTGCTTTCTGCAGTGGCTAGCTGAAACAGAGAAATAAACTTAACAGCAGAGTCAATTACACTGTTAAGTGGCATTCTTTTATTGATAGCACTGGGGAGCTCTGGGGATCATCCTCCATAAGTGCTCCAAAGACTAGATACTCTTGAATTGCTTATATTCACATAATTATTACATATGCATTACAATTTTTTAAAATTTTGACACACAATACATCTATACTTAGAAATAATTGATGATGTTAGTTATAATTGTTTAGTTTCTTACTTACAATACATCTATTAATTATTAGTTAAATATTAACTAAGCACTCTGCTTCTAAACAATGTATCACTTAATCTTCTGTCTCCCTCTTGTCATGCAGAAGGATCTAAAACTCGAAAAAGATCCCCTCGTTTTGCAGGTGGTCAGAAAGCACTTATGTCATTTGGTTAATTATCTTTTGTAACTTAATCACAGTATGCATTAATTTGGCAGCTTCTCTTCATAGACATTTGCATCTGTATACAGAGGGTGTTAAACAGGGCAGCTCTGATGTGCTGTTATTTTTACAGTGACCATTCACAGGTGCAAATGATTATACAAAGTTCCAGAGACCAGTAAATCAGCCCATCTTCGGAGAGTAGGCAAGTTGGCAGCTGGTATGTGTTTGAGTGGCCTCCTAAAGGACAGCATGAAACATGATGGGATGCAACTTTCGGTTTTGTTCTGCTTTTTAAAGATCTGTTTTTCAAGTAAACAGGCTTCTGTATGTTTACACGCAGACACAAAACTGCCACATGGATGTTCACAAACTGCAAGCAATCAGGTTAGCACAGCATAAGCTGCTACTGATCAACACACCAAGAGGCTTTGCTCTCATTTTGCATCACAATACGGATGTGCTAAGCAAATACATCTACATGACACAGTAACTTAGTAGATACTACCTTGATCTGGTGGCAGTGTGGCAGATTGCAACCCCCCCCTCCCTCCTGCAGCACGGCACATCTCCCTCTTCCTCTGCTACTTGAGGCTAACAGCTTCTTTTGTCTGGCCCAGAGCACCCTGGCTCCTGGGACATTAGAAGAAGGGAGTGCCAAGGCACACTGAGCCGCGCCCAGTGTGGGGGATGTTTGAAGGCTTCAGGGGCACCCACACTCAGTGTGGGGGGTGCAGAGAAGCTTATACAATGCCTACAGTCAGGTCTGATCAGATAACAAAACGGGACTCTCGTCGAGACTCCGCCCATTGCCGCCGGTCTCTTGGAGCACGAGCAAGATGCTGCCGCCGAGAGCCCCCCTCCCCGGGATGGAGACTCCGCTTGCCTCGCCGCCACGGGTGTAAGTAAACCTTCTCGCAGGATTGCGAGTATATTTTCTTTCCGTGCACATTTGCACAAGTAAATTTATTCCTCGCGCAATCGCGAGTGGCCGCCGAGAGCCCCTCGCACAATCGCGAGTATATTTTCCTCCCGTGCTTCCACATAAACACGTGTAGGATTCCGTGCACATTTGCACGTGTAAAATAACTCTCGCAGGACTGCGAGCGTATTATAAATTTACTCTCGCGGAATCGCGAGTGCACACTTTCCGTACTCACTGCGAGTACGTGTATCTCTATAAAAATAATCCCACACCGTGCTTAGGCAAGTGTGTACTCCTCCGGGACTCGGGGTCGGCTCCGGCATTGTTTTGGTGAAGCCACGTGCATGCACTCTGTGGACCTCCTGTTGTATTAGTGGCTGCCCCTCTCAATAATTTCCTCCACTGATATCCGAACCTGTATTTAAGTCACTTTTGGAGTGCTAAAACCCTGTGCCTCGCTGGTCTAATAAAAGTTGTTTTTGGACCTTGTGGTCCCTAAAATTGACCTGTGGGTTGCCTCCGTGACATTTTTGGCGTAGTCGTGCAGGATATCAGAGATGGAGGAATTATTTGGAGGGTTGAGTAATATCTCTGTAGTAATCTGGCGTCTTGCAGTTATGTGGGCTGCGGTGTGTACCAGTTTGAGTGTTTACTTAAAGGTAACACAGGATCTGTGTAAACTTAAGGACCGAATGGAGGAAAACCTTTCATGGGACAGTGAACGATTTGACTCTTTAAGGCAGGACTTTTCGTGGCAAAGTAAACAGTTTGACTCTTTAAAGAAAAACCTCTCGTGGCAAAATGAGCAGTCCGAGATTGTTAAGCAGGACCTCTCATGACAAAGCGAACGGTTTAACTCTTTAAAGGAGGACTTTTCGCGGCAAAGCAAACAGTTTGATTCTTTAAAGCAAAGCCTTTCGTGGCAGAGTGAGCAGTCTGACTTTCTTAAGCAGGACTTTGCGCAGCAGAGCGAAAAGTTTGACTCTTTGAAACAAAACCTTTTGCGGCAAAGCGAACAGTTTGAGTCTTTAATACAGGACTTTTCGCGGCAAAGCATACGGTCAGATTATTTAGAACAGAGGTTTGGCTTGTTAGAACAGAAACTTGGTTTTTTGGAACAGAAACTTGAGTTTTTGTTATTTAATATAAGAGCCGTCTCTAGCGCCTCCCCCATTCAGGCATGCGCCTCGGCCCCCCCGCTTCTCGACAAAGGTACTGATTCTGAAAACAGTGTTGATGTGTGGGGGGTAGAAACAAAGAACGTGCGTCTTCTTATTAGAACTGAGACACATGCGGATGGACGAGGCAGAAATCCACGCATGGCTACCCATAGCACGCCATATTCAGGACTGGAGCTAGGGGATTTACAAACTAGATTCTCACGGAAGCCGGGCGAGACAGAGACTGAATATCTTTGGCGCGTTTCGCTTACTGGGGGTGACAGAATATTTCTGAGTAAGGATGAGGCCACAGGTTTCTGGGGCCCAGGGGTATTTTTAAGTGATGGTCCAGACGGTGATCAGTCCATTACATCTCGTGTCACTTACTGGGCTGGTGGTATAGATCCCAGGGAACGTGGGGAGCCAGTGGCAATTGTTATAAAAGGTTTATCAGATCTTGCCGAGGGAGTTCAAAAGGCGGCTTGTATACAAGCAATGTATGAAAGAGGCCGGCAGTCCCCCCCTATGGCGGCGCCGGTGGATCTGGTCCACCTTCGGCTGCTTATTAAAGGACTACCGGATGCCTTAAAAATATATGTCCAGTCCCTTAAGGAAAAAATTCAGGGGGCTATTGATCGTAATAAGCAAAATCCCCGAAGTCCTCCTGAACATGTATTAACCTGGGCGGAAATTTTACACAATGTGGTTACACATGGGCGCGAGATGGGGTGGGTAGACCTGAGCGGCAGCCCGTGTAGAAGCCGGACGGTCCGGAAGATGAGCCGAGCCGAGCCTCTTCAGGGACCGCCCCCCACTAGGCCGCCCCCCCCGTCACAGAAACCGGAGCGTTTTTCAAATCAGAGTAGCAGCTTGCAGCGGAGCGACCTGTGGTGCCGCGCGGCCGCTTTGGGAGTGCCCCGAACACTGCTACATAAGCTTTCCACTGAGCATTTACAGGAGCTAGTGGAATATTTAGAGGGAAGATCAGAGAACCAAGAGGAGGCACCGGTAACCGCCCCCCTCCCTGAGGACAAGCGAAACACTAACCCTTTCTTATCCTCACAAAGGGAGTCAAAAAACTAGTAAAAGCGGATGGGAACCGGGACCGCCCCACCCGCTCTGTATTCTCTTGCCAATGGTCCAGTGATAAAAAACCATACATACATATCCCCGTTGGTCCAAGGCGGATAAGTGTGAAATTTCTAATTGACACGGGCGCACAAATCAGTGTTTTGAACAGGCCGCAAGCTGACAAACTTGGGATTAAACCATCAAGGAAAGCCATCAATATAGTGGGGGTAACGGGTGTAGCAGAGAGGTGTCCTTTAGCTCGAACCCACCTTTTGCTGCCTGGTGAAAAGCGGACAACGGCTGTGGAAGTTGCCCTGAGCCCTTATAAGGCGAACATATTGGGATTTGATATTTTGGCAGGTAGACGATGGTGCTTACCTAATGGGGAGATTTGGAGCTTTGGAAGTCACAGAGCAGAGGTAGCCCGTATTAGAATATTGCCGCTTACCTCTGCACCCTTGCAACTCGAAGGAACTACTGACATTAGGATTTTGCAACTTGCTCCCGCTCCACCCACATCTACAATAACCTGCACCCCACAATACCCCCTGCCAAATGCAGCAAAACGGGGCAAAACGGAGGTTATTAATGATCTTGAAGAAAGACAAATAATTAGCCGCGGTGTCCAGATGGCCCCCTCCCCGTACCGGCAACTCGGGCGGTCCGGCATAGCAAAGCCCCACCCCGCGAGTGCCGGCCACTGCCCCGGGACTGGCGGTGCGAGACGGAGCAGCCTGAGAAAGCTGCTAGAAACACATGTCCAGTACGGGCATAACCCGAAAAACGGAGGCAAACCTCCCCCCGTAAAACTTCTGTCGCCTCCCGGCTGGCCGCCCCCCCCGCCACCATTCCTGGCATCCAAGTCCTGGTGGTGTGGGGCGGGGCAGCCCGGCCTCGCGAGCGCTGGCAGGCAACCACCTTCCCCGGGTTGGCCGCCTCCCCCCATCTCGCTGCGGGCGGGAGCGCCCCCCCCACTCTTGCGAACTGGAAAAAAAAAAAAAAAAAAAGAAAAAAAGCCGCGGCTTGGGACCAGTGACCCCGCCCCGGCTCAGTGCTCTCTGAGGGTCAGAAGCAGCTCCCATTAGGACCCGGCAATGTGCCTCAGCACTGCTGCTTACTGAAAGTAGCTGCTAATATTACTTGCTATCAAAAAAAATTTACTGGCACTCCACTGCAGCTAAATGGGGCATTATGGAGGTCATTAATGATTTTGATAAAGAGTCAATAACAGGAAACCACTCGATAAAGACCCGTCCCCAAAACAAAAGGTCCAAGAGATATTTTCTGCTCCTAACCTTCTGAGCTAGTTCAACATGTTAACTATGAAAGCCCGGTTCCAAAAGGGACCGAGATCTGTTTTTGTGTTTTCTTGCAGGGCGAAGGAAGATGACAGGGTGGAAGAGAAGTACAGATGCGTGTGACGGGGTGGAAGAAGATCCACCCAACACCAGCAAGGGACGGAAGAGCATCCAGATGCCTTGGAAACAACACCAACAATGACAGGGTGGAAGAGGATCCAGCTAACACCACCAAGCCATTCAGAAGGAAGGCAGCCACAGGAATGGAAACACTAACGAACTGTGACTGATGCTGGGACTCAATAATTACCTTGGGCAATTGTTGATTGTTGTAATTACTTCAATTCTATTGTTGATTGTTATTAATAACTGTTTGCAGGGGTAAGTCAACGTATGTTATATGGTGATCCACAGTGGACATTAAGGCTCACTGGCAGAAGTGTCCCCTTTTACTTTGGAGGCAAGAGGTAACTGTCATACCACTCCAGAGTTCTGTCAGACCATGACTGTAGTCACAGGGTGGGATTGTGGCAGATTGCAACCCCTCCCTCCCTCCTGCAGCACGGCACATCTCCCTCTTCCTCTGCTACTTGAGGCTAACAGCTTCTTTTGTCTAGCCCAGAGCACCCTGGCTCCTGGGACATTAGAAGAAGGGAGTGCCAAGGCACACTGAGCCGCGCCCAGTGTGGGGGATGTTTGAAGGCTTCAGGGGCACCCACACTCAGTGTGGGGGGTGCAGAGAAGCTTATACAATGCCTACAGTCAGGTCTGATCAGATAACAAAACGGGACTCTCGTCGAGACTCCGCCCATTGCCGCCGGTCTCTTGGAGCACGAGCAAGATGCTGCCGCCGAGAGCCCCCCTCCCCGGGATGGAGACTCCGCTTGCCTCGCCGCCACGGGTGTAAGTAAACCTTCTCGCAGGATTGCGAGTATATTTTCTTTCCGTGCACATTTGCACAAGTAAATTTATTCCTCGCGCAATCGCGAGTGGCCGCCGAGAGACCCTCGCACAATCGCGAGTATATTTTCCTCCCGTGCTTCCACATAAACACGTGTAGGATTCCGTGCACATTTGCACGTGTAAAATAACTCTCGCAGGACTGCGAGCGTATTATAAATTTACTCTCGCGGAATTGCGAGTGCACACTTTCCGTACTCACTGCGAGTACGTGTATCTCTATAAAAATAATCCCACACCGTGCTTAGGCAAGTGTGTACTCCTCCGGGACTCGGGGTCGGCTCCAGCATTGTTTTGGTGAAGCCACGTGCATGCACTCTGTGGACCTCCTGTTGTATTAGTGGCTGCCCCTCTCAATAATTTCCTCCACTGATATCCGAACCTGTATTTAAGTCACTTTTGGAGTGCTAAAACCCTGTGCCTCGCTGGTCTAATAAAAGTTGTTTTTGGACCTTGTGGTCCCTAAAATTGACCTGTGGGTTGCCTCCGTGACAGGCAGTCCAAAGGTTCATTATGAGTCTCACATTGTGGCCCCAGTGCTTGTCTCCATTGACTACCCTGCATCCCACTGGGGCTTAGCAAGGAGGTATTAATACCAGAACCAGACAATGTGCTTAACTATAGAGAAACCACTTTGCATAAGCAGAACAATAAATAAATAATTTATGCTTAAAGAATTCCAGGGGGATAATCTTGTATTTCCCAGTTATGCTAAGCTACTATCAGTTTTTTCAATGCCTAAACATAGACTTTGATGCTGCAGTTGAGGGTACAGATATCTGTTTTGCATTAAGAAGACTCTCTTATTTTGTCATTCAGGGCACAGCTATCAGTTGCTACCCAAAATGGCTGCCACACCTTTAATTTCTACAGGAGTTTAAAAACAGTGAAGGTTGGAATCTACATTCAGGTTTTGCTCTTTGTTCCTTCAGGTAATGGGGGAAAGCATTGCTGACTGTGTAGAATTCTCATTTAACTTTTGTCCTGATGTAAAATGCTAATTAATTATTGTAACATTTCCAAATTAATTTAGAAACACCAGCTCTTGCTGATTTCATTTTATCTGAATGAATCAATTGCTTAAAAACCCACCAAGGTAATCTTGGACCTGAATATGGAATATGGCTTACCTAGGGTGTTGGGGGACATCAGCTTCCTTTGTTTTTTTTTAGTTTTTACCCAAGTACAGCTCAAGTTCTCAGCCCAGCAGATAGATATCTTTCTGGGTTAAACCTTTGGTTTTTATGACGACAACAACTATGTCTACCCTTACTATTTGAGTTCTGAATCTTACTTTATCACACCATTTAGCCTGGGGTTTTTTAATGGTTCTTGCTTCCAGGAGGCATGTTCTGCGTGAGTCAGTCACAGCTTATTTTACCAAACAGCTGCTGTCAGCTATAACCAACATTATGAGAACTGTGGTTTCATTTGTATCCCACCATGGGAAACAGAAGCTTTGAAATCCTGAAATTGTATATATTGTATATATTATTTACTTTTAGGTGAATAAATTACTTGATTAAAACACTAGTCGTTAAAGAGTTGGAGACCTTGGCAGGCCTCCAAGCCAAGGATAAGTCTGGGTTTCATGGCCACATTGTGGTTCAAGTAAAAGATAACCAGATACAGACTTATAGCAAGAAGATCCTGGAATGTGATTTTTTTGGGGAGCAGGGTGAAGTTTGTGTGAAAGCAAGAATTCTTTGGGAACTTTCTGGGCTGAGACATTAACAAAGTCTCACCACAAATTGTTTTCCTCCTCACTGCAAAGCAGTATGTGTGCACATACAGGGGCATTTTTTTTTCTTAAAAAAAGGCACTTTGAAAGAATGAAAAAGCATAAAAAATATCTTCCCCATTTATCATTTTATTGTGCTTTCTGCTCTCTTTGGACTTCTTCTTGGGCTGTCTTTGGTCTGCCGTCTTTGTTTTTTTCTGTACCTCTGCTGCAAGGACAGATACAGCTATGCTGTTTTCAAGCACTCATTACAAACCACACACTCTCCACCTGGGCTAGTCTAGATCCCTCTTCATCCTATTTCTGATTTGAAGCTGATCTTATTTATACCCAGGGGTGTTGTTGCAGACGCCAGATAAGAGATATAAGGGCCCTGCAAGGCTGCACCCAGCTCCTGCTCCCCTGCAGTTCCAGGGGAACTCATAGCTACAAGATGTTATGGAGATTGAAAGTAATTAGACAAAATTCAGGGAGGAGGTCTTGCTACTGCTTATTATTGGCTGGATAGGAAAAGTGTGGCCAGCAGGTCGAGGGAGGTTATCTTCCCCCTCTACTCTGCCCTGGTGAGGCTGCATCTGGAGTACTATGTCCAGTCCTGGGCTTCCCAGTTTAAGGAGGACAAGGAATTACTGGAGGGAGTCCAGCTGAGGGTTACATAGATGATTAGGCATATGGAGCATCTTTCTTATGAGGAAAGGCTGAGAGAGCTGGGTTCGTTCAGCCTGGAGAAGAGAAGGCTGAGAGGGGATCTCATCAATGCTTATAAATATCTCAAGGGTGAGTGTCAAGAAGATGGGACCAGACTCTTTTCAGTGGTGCTCAAAGATAGGATGAGGGGCAACAGGCACAGACTGTAGCATAGGAGGTTTCATCTAAACATGAGGAGAAACTTCTTTACTTTGAGGGTGATGGAGCACTGGAACAGGCTGCCCAGCCAGAGAGGTTGTGGAGTCTCCTTCCCTGGAGACATTAAAAACCTACCTGGATGCATTCCTGTGTGATCTACTCTAGGTGAACCTTCTTTAGCAGGTGTGTTGGACTAGAGGATTTCCAGAGGTCCCTTCCAACCCCAAACATTCTGTGATTCTGTGATAAGACTATCAGTAGAAAAAAATTGCTCTACCCACACTGTGTTCTTACACTGTTTCTTAAGTGCTCCTTACTGACTCCTTTTAGCAAAGGGAAAGTGGATTTCAGATCTGTTTCACCTTTAGCAGGGATTCAGTGCAGTGCAGAGAAGTGGCAGAGTTTCCCTGTCAATAGCTCTGCAGCCCTGAGTAGCTCTGAGGACAGTGACTGAGCTAAAATGTTCTCTCTCCCTCTTTTCTGTCTTTGGATCACACAAGAAATTGTGACCAAGAGAGTTTAATAAATCGCTATTCACTAGTGTATGGGTCGCCAAATATTTCCTCTGCACTTGGAACAGTAAATTAAGGTGGCAAGAGCTGTTTGGTGAATGACATTTTAATGGAACCACCATTATTATAGGTATGTGTTACTGTTTAGCCCTGGGCAGTGGCTAAAACAGTAAACAGCCACTCTCTCTTACCTTTTCTTCCCTGAGGGGGGAAGGAAAGGAAAGGGAAGAAAGGAGGAAAGACTCATGGGTTGAAATAGAATCAGATTTAGTAGAACAAGAATAAAAGAAGAATGATACAGAACAACACTTAGCCATCGGAACGCATGCTCTCAGCAATGAATGCCAGAGTGTCGACACTGCAAGCACAGTGATTCCAGCAAAAACATGGAGTTCAACAGCAGGGCATAGGGAAGTCACAGGAGTGGAACCCTTCACAGACAGTGGCCACTGAAGAAGAAAGAGCCATCCTCAGCAACTTCCCGCTTACATATGGAGCATGATGTTCATGGTATAGAATACTTCATTGGTCGATCTAGATGTCAGTCTAAAGTGCTGTCTCATTATGTTCCCTCCCAGAGGCTATCTTCCACCTACAGCTAGACAGCTGAAAAGTCCATCATCCCCTTGGCAACAGCCAAGATATAAGTGCGGCGATTAGAAACAATGCACACTGGGACGCAGACAGAGATGCATGCACAGACAGAGATCTTGTTCAGGAAGGAGCGCAGAGCCGGGCAGAGCAGAGAGCTGAGCCAAGTCCGGAGACGGACTGATATACTTCCAAGTATATCAGTCTGTTTGCATTCTCATCATACTGTCCCACAATAGCCACAGGTTGTTTCTGTGTTGTAGCTATAAATAGACAAATCTGCAAGTCCAATCGAATGCGGTCAGCCTGTAAGTTTGTAATTTTGTGTGCTACCAGCTCTAATTATCTCTGTGCCTGCGGAGTTAAAGTGCGAGGAGATGTTAAATCTGAATCTCCTTTTAGCAAATTAAACAGATGCTGGAGTTCACGGTTAGAAATTCCAAGCATGGGTTGTACCCAGTTAATTGTACCCATCAATTTCTGTAAATCATTCAGTGTCTTAATGTCATTATTAATTGTCAAAGGCTGGGGTCTGATCATAGTTTCTGTTAAAATCCAGCCCAAATATTTCCAGGGGGGCACAGTCTGCACTTTTTCCTGTGCAACTTGTAAGCCATGAAGTTTCAGAGCTTGAAGTAAGTGTGTTACTGCACCTTGGAGGTAATCAGATTGTTCAGCACAAACTAAAATGTCGTCCATGTAATGATATATTATAGCCTCTGTAAATGCCTCACATGTAGGCTGCAGAGCAGTACTCACAACAAGCTGGCAAATTGTGGGGCTGTTCTTCATACCCTGAGGTAAAACCGTCCACTGATAACGCTGCATAGGCTGAGCATTGTTAATGCTGGGAACTGAGAAAGCAAAATACGGACAATCATTAGGATGTAGTGGAATGGTAAAAAAGCAATCCTTTAAATCAATAATCTGTAGTGTCCAATTACTAGGCAGCATAGTGGGATTTGGGACGCCAGGTTGTAAGGCTCCCATAGGTTGCATTACTGCATTAATTGCACGTAAACCTTGTAGCAAACGCCATTTCCCTGAGTTTTTTGGGATAACAAAAATGGGAGTATTCCATGGACTCGTGGAAGGTACTATGTGTCCTGCCTGCAACTGTTCTTGAACTAGTGAATGAGCCTGGAGCACTTTTTCCCCTTTCAAGGGCCACTGGTCGACCCAAACCGGCTTGTCTGATAACCAAGTAAGTTTGAGCAGGGGTTTTAGATCAGCGACCCTTAAGATAAATTTGTGTCTGCAGTGGTTAAAGTAACGTGCCATTGCCGTAGCAAATCCCTACCCCAAAGGTTGATAGCAGTCTGTAAAACATACGGCTGAATCCAAGCTGAAACTTTATCTGTGCCAACAACCTGCAACACCTGAGCACTTCTCATCGGTGTTTGACTTCCTCCAATTCCAACACTTGCGGCCATAGCTACTTCCAGGGGCCAGTTTTCAGGCCATTGCTGTTTAGAAATGATAGAAACATCAGCACCAGTATCCACTAGCCCTGTAAAAGGTCTGCCCTGAATTGAAACAGTAAGCACGGGTTGCTACGTAGTAATCTCCTGGGACCACAATACTTGCCGCTGGCCAGAACTCCCAAAACCAGAATCACCTCGTCCAGCTGTAGCTGTCTGAGGGACCCAGTATGGCAAAAGCAACAATTGCGCAATTCGCTGATTAGCTAGAATTTTGCAGGGAATCCGAGTCGCTGTGACCATGATTTTAATCTCTCTGAGATAGTCTGCATCAATTACACCAGTAAGAACAAATATACCCTGTACACTAGCACTAGAGCGTCCAACAATTAATCCAAAAAATCCATTAGGTAAGGGTCCCCATACAGAGGTACCTACTGTATATACCCGGGAGTCTGTAATTAACAATTCTGTGGTGGTTGCCAAATCCAACCCGGCACTGCCTGTGGTTGCAGGGGCGAGATCATAGACTGTGCGCCGGGTTGCGATACTGCTGCAACTGGGAAGTTAGATTCTGAACCCTGTTGGATTGCGGAGTACAGGGTTTCGCGCCCCTCTTGCCGTTTCCCGGCAGGGGTTTCCCTGATCTATCAAACTGAGATCTGCAAGAACTACTCCAGTGATATCCCTTCTGACAGAGAGGACACAACTGCGGTGAGCTTTCTCTGATGATTTATAACGCTTTTGAGGACAGTTTTTACTGACATGACCTTCATTACCGCAAGTAACGCACTTAAGACCTGCTTGATTTACACTGAGCTGAGACAACGCGGCTGCTAATACTGAAGCCCGAAATGTTTCAGTTCCGATATTCTGACAAGCCTTAGTGTATTGCGCAATATCAGTGACTTTACCTTTCACCAACAACAAAGCAGCCTGGCAGTCAGAGTTAGCATTATCATATGCCAGTTCCAACAGTATAACTTCTGCCGCATCTTAATTTTCAACCTGTCTTGCTATGCTGGTTTGCAATCTGTCGAGAAAACTTATATAAGACTCCTGCGGTCCCTGTCTTATTGTTGCAAATGAGCCTACGCACTCCCCTGCCTCCGGGACCCGACGCCATGCTGTAAGAGCAATACGAGTAGCCTGTTCAAAAACCTGCCTCTGAAGCCCAGCCTGAGCTTGTGGAGTGATATACTGTCCGGTTCCTAGCAGCATATCCTGATTTATCCCTACTCCTGATGACAAATTTTCCAGGACCTGTTCAGTCACAAGATCACAATACTCTAAATGCCACACAGAATATTGCGTTGGTGTCAAAATTGTTTTAGCAAGCAATTTCCAATCCCATGGAGTCATTACGTACATGGCACCAATACCTTCAACAATCCCCACTGTAAAAGAACTATGTAACCCATTCTCTTGCACAGATTTTTTTTAACTCCTTAACTATTGTATAAGATATTGTGTCATGTTCTGGTGGTTGTTGTGGTTTGTAAATAACTGGAAAGGCGAAAGAAAAATCGCCCTGCTCCATAGCCTTTTCACGGCATTTTTGCATTACCCCTTTGTGTTCTGCTGTCTTAGTCATGAAGGGGTTACTGGGCGCTGTATAAGCATCATTAAAATCAGGCAAGGGAGGTGCTGAGGGTAAAGTTTTAGACTTCTGACCCAGCTGCTCACAAATTTCTGCTTTATCTTTACACTGCTGCGATGGCATTAATGATGGATATAGAACTGACTCTTTTTCGAGATCTACAGAGCCTGACTCAAAAGGATTAGTGCTGTCAGTGCTCTCAAGAGTCAAATAATTAGCAGCCTGCTCGTTTGTGTTTGTCTGGTCATCCTCCCCCGTTTGCCCTTGTAGTATGTGCTCTGCCAACTGCAACTGGGATAGTACAAAGTACACAAATTTCCAAGTAATCCGTAAACTATCGGGAACTGAATCCTTTTGTGCGTGTAGCTGTTCCCCGACCTGTTTCCAAATTGTACTGTCAAACGTCCCCTCACTCGGAAACCAAGCACAATGTTCTTTCACCCATACCAGGAGCGAAGCTACCTGCTTCTCAGAAATACGATACCCAGAAGAACGTAGTAGCTGCAGTAAAACCTGCAAATACAATTTATGTTCCTGAGAAGCGGCCTGCCCCATACTAACGCAATCACGCAGCTCTATCGTTCAACGAGGACTGCTTGTCCCTATCTATGCCATAGGGATTAATGTGGCCACAAATAAAATTTACTCACCCGTCGGATTGCGTGGTCACCACCAAACACACTGCTACACGAAGAGCCTTCAGGGGTCACACACTCACACGGGGCACCATTTGTGGCGATTAGAGATGACACATACCGGGATGCAGACAGAAATTCACGCAGAGGCAGAGGTCTTGTTCATGAAGGAGCGCAGAGCCTGGCCTAGCAGAGAGCTGACTTAGGCCTAGGCTCAGGCCAACTTCTTTATTCACCATTAACAATTTATAGGATTTACAGGTACAGGCCTGGACTAAGATGTTTACAAAAAGGTGTTTTTCCACTAAACTCATGTGATATTTGTCTCACTTGTTTTTCCACTCATTCACAGACCAGGCCCAAGGACATTCACACATCCCAGACACTTGGGGGCGGTTATCCGGCCCAAGATACCATTCTCACGAGTCTGGGCTGTAACTTTTTACAATTATGAGAAAGATACTTCGAAGTAATCTGCCCAAGGCCTTTTATATATCATTATGTTAGTATTATGTCTTCGACCATCTGGATGGTCATGTTAGTATTGATCTTCCTTTATCGTCCAGGTGGCTGGAACTGCACATCTTGTTTTCCCACATTTTACTTTCCAGCAGGAGTCTGGTGAGAAGTATGGTTCTCTGACACTGTACATGATGTCAGGAGTCTGGTGAAAAAAAGAGATCAGAGGCAAAAAAGCATGAAAACCTCACAGATGGAGTTCCTCATGCCTCCTTCTCCAGTGACAGAAACTAAAGATCCCCAACTCTCACTCTACAATGGTTGCTCTCTCAGCCTTGCTCCATCATGCCTGCAAGGTGACACCATGAAAGTACTGCAGAGTTCAGTGGCAGTGAGAGGTAAATCTCAGAAAAGAGCTGGCAGGAGGGGAGATCAGATACTGCAGCAGTAAGCATGAAACTTGACAGTTCACAGATGCTTCCAAGGGAGGCTTACCACAGGCCTTTTAATAAAATGTGGTTAGAGTTGGAGACCAGTGGATTATATAGAACAGAGAGCCCAATAAAAACAGTGAGCGAAGATGTCAGCACTTTTACAAATTGTTGTCAAAAGCTGTGGCTGTGCATATGTTAAAGAGAGAAAGAAGAGAAGGAAAAAGCCCCATCACATTTGAGATCTTTGGAGTAGCTCTATTTCAGTAGCACAGAGCAATAGCTGTGAAAACAGCAGTCAGAGTAGTCTTTGGAGTTGGATGAATTGGTCCCACCAAGACAACCTGTCTTGCAAAGCTTCACAATGAAAGAACATGAGAGGACACCAAGTTGTCTATCCTACCTGAGCATCACTGCCTTCTCTAGGAAACAAGATTTAATTTCCATGCACAGGTTGCTGAGCCATTGGGGAAGGTAGTAGATCCTCTCTGAGGAGGAAAAAGATGAAATCTGATGTTGCTGCAGAGGAACTTGTGGATGTTGAGGCAGACTGTATAATGGCATCTGATCACTCTCAGCAGCAACTTGGAAAAGAAACTTACAACCAACTTCTGATCCCATAGTCACAGCATGAGATTTCACAGAATGAAAAATACCCCTTCGCCTACAGCCCTTCATCTCTGATGCTCAGTGAGGAGACAATTGGCTCCCGTTCCCCCTGGTCCATAATCCAGTCCCTGGGATTCCCTTTTCTGCGGGGATCTGGAGAGGGATGCTCCATCTGCTTTGGGAGTAGAAATCCCACCTGAGTGGTGAGTAATATCCATACTGGTGCCTGAGGACACAATTAGGACCAGAAATATTTCTGTTCATTTGGTGATATGCACAGCCTCAAAGTGTGAATGGCCCTTTTGTCCATGGAGCCTATGGCACAGTCCATTTTTAACTTTTAAGGATATTCTGGGGAAAAAAAAATAATAGGACCAAAGCATGTTTTTCTCCATTACCATAAAGAGGGCTTGTGAATGCATGGTATTAGTATCCCAAAAGCTATTTAAGTCCTTAGTTATGGGAAACAGATGGAAAATAAGACAAAAAAATTCACAACTCATGTTAAACTGAATTGAATTCCTTTAATTTCACACAATGAGTAACATATGAATAAGATTAACTTTTTTTTTTTTTTAATGAAAGTGGAACTGTTACAAAAAGAACATTTCTAACAATGTAAAAGTTTGTTTTCTTTCCTCTATGTTCAATAAAATACAAATAATTTTTTTGCTCTAAAATATGTTTACATACAATCAAAGTTGAACACGCAAATTACACTTTAAAAACAGCTTTAAAAAACCACTTATGAATACAAACTAAATATTAGCCAGTATGACTTATATAACAATCTTGTGCCCCATTAATTTGATTTTTTTTTAAATACAGTATATACATATTTAACATTTCATGTGCATCTATTATTTAAGAAATAGCTTAGAAAATAAAGAAAATAAAAGCAAACCAACATGGGATTTACCTCCTTCACCATGTTGTCCAATTGGCAGCTCTTTTCATGTTTTTTACTTTTTTTTTTTTTTTCCTACTTAGTGTTTTATATAGGCAGGCATCTTAAGGAGATCTCAAATATGTCCTTTGTTGAAATGTGCTTTTAATTATCTTAGAACTGCTACACCCCAGTTTTTGGATGATATGGAATGAAGAGGAATTGCAAGGGTGTGTTGTTTGTTTTCTCAATTCAGAAAACCATCCTGTTTTGTTGTTTGTTTTTTTTTTTTTTTTCCTGTTTTTTTTTGTTCTTTTTGCTCTTCAGGATATTACTTAAACGTGCTCAAGTGCAGTCCTGAATCAGGGCCTGTGAAAATATTAGTTGGGGAAATCCTTGTGTATGGAACAGTGATCCCTGGTTATTCGTCATATTGCTGTAGCACTCAGAAGCCCCAGTGATGAGCCAGCACCTCATTGTACCAAATGCAACGCAAAAACTATAACAAAACAAACAGAATATTCTATGCAAATGGTCCAAAGCATTGCTGTCAAATGGAGAGTCATGGGCCATGTTGTAAGATATCCTGGTAGCTGATGACTGTTATCAATTTATTTTCTTTTTTTTTTTTTTTTTGACAGCTACCCGAAACCATGCAAAGTGCTTCACAGAAAAATTAATATTGAAGTGTTGGAATGATAAAGGACTCAGCATTCTGATACAATGTGAATCACGCAAAGCCATTTATTACAGAAACAAGCCTCCTTATATATGCAACTATATTCTAATCATGCATCCACGCTCCAAGCATGGATTCGCTAAATGAGCATCATGGGCTGTCCATGTGCTGGAGTCTCACTGATGATACGTCTGATGATTCATGCCACGCCAGGACCCCGCTGATTGAGGAACGCCCCTCTCTCTCACAGCAGATTCTGTTCTCAGCTTCTCGAAGCGGCCTTGAGATTCCTTTGAGCCTGACTAATTCAGCAACAAATCTTTATCTATCAAAACCCCTCCACATTGAAGGGCTCAAGAAACTGGCAGTATGAAGCTCTTGAAGACACAAGTGGTTCTTTTATCCTCTCCCCGCACGCATGTCCCCATTCCTGATTTTACTCTGGGTTGAGGAATACAAGACCCATGGAGAAGATGCAATCCTGTGGCCTCATTTCATATGTTTCACAGCCATTTGTTTTGAGTTTTTATTGAAGCATGCTAAGATGTGTGCTAATCTGTGAGTTAATCTGTGACACAGTGGAGATGTTTGAAAGGTCTTTTTGGTTGTAATAAGCAAAACAGCTTTTACCCAAATTTTATACAGTTCTTGAAAATGTGTGGAGGGAATTTAGAGAGTTCCTAAGTAAATCTTCCTAGTAGTAGGGGAACAAAAAAATTCAAAAAGTTCATTACTGGAATATTGTTGGGTAATAAACTGCAGGAGTTGGATTTTAGCCGTAAGCCCTAAAGCTAAATCCTTTGTGATCTGCATGTAGTACATCGCCTTATAATATTATTCTGTCAGAAACTTGCTTATCATATTTATAGACTGTGCAACATGAAGAACACATATTCTGAGTGCTATTTAACAGTATTTTCAGCCTGCTTTCATCCGAATTAACAAGCTAATCTTCCTGCCAGCCAGGACCAGCTGCACCAGGCTGTTGTTTGGACAAACAGCCAAGGCTGTACCACAGCACCATGCTCTACCAGCATTTTCTTGTCATGAAAAACAAACCCTGGGAGTCTGGAAAGAGCCCATCCTACGCTAATAGCTTGCAGCTACCAAGTCTTGAACGCTACCCTTAGATTCTTTAGGACCAAAAGGGCTTCTTAATTTTTTTGCTCAGTAGAGGGTATATGGGGGTGTACCTTCTGAATGGATGCTCTCCTTAAGCACTGTGCTTCTAACAGGATTTTGGGCTGTACTTGGAAGGATAAGAGCATTTTCTTCCTGAAGTTTTGGAGCATGGGAGGCAGCAGCCATTCAGTGATCCTTCCCTGGTGGGAGTGTGGGGGGTTCATCCCAGTGCATCCAGAAAGGTCCAGCACAAATCCAGCCCTTATTGGCACTCTGTAAGGTGTGACACATCTTGAAGCCATGATGGGACTTCAGTAACAGAATTTTGTCATTTCAGACCTTTGCTCCACTTGCTACACATTGAAATGTCTTTTGGTGCTAATAAAGAGATCACTGAAGATAAAACGAAGTATAAGTTGTTGTCTGGCTTAGTTTCAGCTTATAGGCTACCTGAAATACCAAACTTATAGTTTTTCTTTCATTTTAAGAGACACTGTCACCTACTTTCAGACTCAAAGGAGAAATGTAAAAACAAGATTTCTGAATCAACTAAACCTCAGTCAAATGCTTTTTAAGGAAGAAGGGAGGAGCTCAAGGAGGCTTAAGCATATTTTTCTGCAGGCCTACAAATTCAGTCAATAAAATTGTCTAATTCAAGAGAAGTGAAAAGTAAAATTGGTTGTAAAAGAATGAGTAACCAGCCAGTTTATTTCTAAGCTGCATTAATTGAAAAATGAAAAGCGCAAATGAGTATGATGAATGATGCAAAACAAATGAGAAACAAAATTCAGAGATCCCTCTTATCAGTCTTAAGGAGACAGGATCTCAAGATTTGTTCTAGCCTTAAAATAAATAAATAAATAAATAAATAAATCCTCTCTCCCAGCCCCCCAACCCAGTCCAAACCCCAAAGGCATTAATTTTTGATAAACAAAGGTGCTGTCACAGAAGAAAATTCAGTCTCTCAAAAATAATGAGCTGTATGTTTACAGTGACCCTTTAACACCATAGTCTTGATACGATTTTTGTAAATAAATAACAGAATAGAAACACATTATTTTTTTTAAGGGGACTTTTTTTTTTCATCTGTGTGTTTTTTGTTTGTTTGTTTTAGTGTCATGCTATTTGAAGTTTCCTTGCCAATTAGCCAGTCCAAAGATTTCTCAAAAAAGGGAATAGAAGTTGGTTGGTGAATCTTTAAATAATTCCAGTCCCCACACCCTTCCTGGAATTTTCCCTCCTCCTTCCTATTTACTATCTGTCTTGCCATGCCAGGTATGGAGTATACTGAAGGACTTCAAAAAGAAATGAAAAAAAGTTGAAAGTACCTATTTCAAATGTCAACAATTGACTTCTTTTTTAAAAGCATTCTTACTGCAATGGAACAGTTTCACGTGCAGTCTTTGTTTTAGTTAAACATTTTAACTGGGCTGTGGAAATGGAGCTTGGGTATTTTACCCAAGTTAAATCAATGGCTAATGTACAACTCGAATGAGAAATGTACAATTTGAACTGACCATTTGAAGAGACAATTTGTCACACACAGTTTGCATCCATGCAGACTGAGAGCTTCATAATTACATGTACAGAAAAATATTTTTTTTTTAGTTTATTAAGGCAACCACAAATTGGAGAACATGTCCAAAGTGGCATTAATACAATTGCAGTGGTGATACCTTAAACATTTTTATTTTTATTTTCAGAACGAGTTGAGAGTGTATGGGTCAGGATCAAGGGACAGGCTGGCAGGGGTGACACTGTTGTGGGCGTCTGTTACAGGCCACCAGATCAGGCTGAGGAAGTTGATGAGGCCTTCTATGGGCAGTTGAGAGTGGCCTCACAGTCACAGGCCCTGGTTGTTGTGGGGGATTTTAACTTCCCTGATGTTTGCTGGAAGGACCATTCAGCCAGCCAGCCACAGTCCAGGAGGTTCCTCCAGTGCATTGATGATAACTTCCTCATGCAGATGGTGGAGGAGCCGACTAGGAGAGGTGCACTGCTGGATCTCATCCTCACTAACAAGGAGGGTCTGGTCGAAGCAGTAAAGGTTGAGGGCTGCCTGGGTTGCAGTGACCACGAGATGGTGGAGTTCAGCATCTTGGGTGGCAGGAACAGAATAGCAAGTAGAATTGCAACCCTGGACTTTAGCAGGGCTAACTTTGGCCTTTTCAAGCAATTGCTGGGGGAAATCCCATGGGCAAGACTGCTTGAAGGAAAAGGGGCCCAAGATAGCTGGATTGCATTCAGAGATTGCTTCTTCCACGCTCAGGATCAGAGCATCCCCACACGAAGAAAGTCAAGGAAGGGAGCCAGGAGGCCTGCATGGTTGAATAGGGATCTGTTGGGTATGCTCAAGCAGAAAAGGAGAGTTCACAGGTTGTGGAAGCAGGGGCTGGCCACTTGGGAAGAATATAAGGCTGCTGTTAGAGGATGTAGGAAGGCAGCTAGGATAGCCAAGGCCTCCTTAGAATTACAGCTGGCAAGAGGGGTCAAGGACAGCAAAAAGAACTTTTTCAAATACATAGCAGATAAAACTAATACCAGAGGCAATGTAGGCCCACTGATGAACGGGGTGGGTGCCCTGGTGGCAGAAGATACAGAGAAGGCAGAATTACTGAATGCCTTCTTTGTCTCTGTCTACTCTGCTGGAGGCTGTCCTGGGGAGCCCTGTACCCCTGAGACCCCGGATGAAGCCAGGTCAATGGAGGAGTTTGCTTTAGTCGATGAGGACTGGGTTAGGGAGCAATTAAATAGTCTGGACATCCATAAATCCATGGGTCCAGACGGGATGCATCCGCGGGTGCTGAGGGAGCTGGCTGAAGTCATTGCTGGACCGCTCTCCATCATCTTTGCCAAGTCTTGGGAAACGGGGGAGGTGCCCGAGGATTGGAGGAAAGCAAATGTCACTCCAGTCTTCAAAAAGGGCAAGAAGGAGGACCCGGGTAATTATAGACCAGTCAGCCTCACCTCTGTTCCTGGGAAAGTAATGGAACAGCTTATCCTTGGTGCCATCTCAAGGCATATCAAGGATAAGAGGGTTATTAGGGGCAGTCAGCATGGCTTTACCAAGGGGAAGTCATGCTTGACCAACCTCATAGCCTTTTATGAGAATGTAACAAGGTGGATGGATGATGGCAGAGCGGTGGATGTGGTCTACCTTGACTTCAGTAAAGCCTTTGACACAGTCTCCCACAGCATCCTCACAGCTAAGTTGAGGAGGTGTGGTCTAGACAATAGAGTAGTGAGGTGGGTTGCAAACTGGCTTAAGGAGAGAAGCCAGAGAGTGGTAGTCAATGGTGCGGAGTCTAGTTGGAGGCCAGTATCTAGTGGAGTGCCTCAGGGGTCAGTACTGGGGCCAATATTATTCAATATATTCATTAACGATTTAGACGAGGGAATAGAGTGTACTATCAGCAAGTTTGCTGATGACACTAAGCTGGGAGGAGTGGCTGACATGCCAGAAGGCTGTGCTGCCATCCAGCGGGACCTGGACAGGCTGGAGAGTTGGGCGGGGAATAACCTAATGAAATTTAACAAGGGAAAGTGTAGAGTCCTGCATCTGGGCAGGAACAACCCCAGGTTCCAGTATAGGTTGGGAAATTACATATTAGAGAGCAGTGTAGGGGAAAGGGACCTGGGGGTCCTGGTGGACAACAGGATGACCATGAGCCAGCACTGTGCCCTTGTGGCCAGGAAGGCCAATGGCATCCTGGGGTGTATTAGAAGGGGGGTGGCTAGTAGATCGAGAGAGGTCCTCCTTCTCCTCTACTCCGCCCTGGTGAGACCTCACCTGGAATATTGTGTCCAGTTCTGGGCCCCTCAGTTCCAGAAGGACAGGAAACTGCTGGAGAGGGTCCAGCGTAGGGCAGCCAAGATGATTAAGGGAGTGGAGCACCTCCCTTATGAAGAAAGGCTGAGGGAGCTGGGTCTCTTTAGTTTGGAGAAGAGGAGACTAAGGGGGGACCTCATTAATGTTTATAAATATATAAAGGGTGAGTGCCATGAGGATGGAGCCAGGCTCTTCTCGGTGGCAAACAATGATAGGACAAGGGGTAATGGGATCAAGCTGGAACACAAGAGGTTCCCCTTAAATTTGAGAAAAAACTTCTTCTCAGTGAGGGTGACAGAGCACTGGAACAGGCTGCCCAGGGAGGTTGTGGAGTCTCCTTCTCTGGAGACATTCAAAAGCCGCCTGGACATGTTCCTGTGCGACCTCACCTAGGCGTTCCTGCTCCAGCAGGGGGATTGGACTAGATGATCTTTTGAGGTCCCTTCCAATCCCAAACATACTGTGTAATACTGTGATAAGAACACTTATTTCTTTTCTTTTTTAAGAAATAATTGCCAAAAAATAACCTGTTTTCCATAGGACTTTGTTCTCTGTTTTTTAGAAACAATCTACTTTATCTGTTTTCTTTAAAAGAACATATCAAGGCATTGCTATCCAATGCAAATTATTTGGATCCTGGGTTTCCCATCAGTCTCACTGGGAAATGCAGGTGGTAAGAACTGGTAGATTCAGGCCCTGTCTTTTTACTCTATTTTTTCTGTCCTTTTTTAATGTTTATTGTTTTCCTTTTTTTTTTTTTTTTTTTTGTTGTGAGTTTGGCCATGTTTACTATAACTTTATTCCCCAGAATTGTCTTGCTGTTCTCTACTCATTTGTACTGAGCATCAAAGCAACTTGGTTGATGGATGACCCCTTTGTCACACCATTGAAAATGCCAAGTTGCTTCATAGAAACATGCTATCATAACTGAATATCCATGTACACCTTATTTTAAATGCTGTGATATTCCATCATTCCTTGGGATAGCACTCAAAATGAGTGCACACGCATGTAAGGCTCTACTTTTCTGTTGCCTATGTTGCAGCTAGTTGTAACTAGGAAATTAATGAGAAATATATAGTTCTAGTAGGAGTCAGACATTTTGGGTTATGCTGCCCCAAAGCCTGGTAGGTATATAAAACTGGAAAAAAAAGTCAGTCAGATTATAATCAAGATCACAGTTGAGAAAATTACACTATTTTTTGTTTTGCTTTGTTGTTTTTTGTTGGTTTGGGTTTTTTTTTTTGGTGTGTTGGTTTTTTGTTTTTTTTTGGTTGGTTGGTTGTTGGGGTTTTTTTTGGTGTTTTGTTTTTTTAAAAAAAATTTCTTTTTTACAGTGTTTTCTACTATGGTATGGTTACTCTTAGTTTTACCTGGCCCACCCAACAGAATCAGAGTTGAGCATGCAGCCCTAGTGACAATGTTCAGCTCTCTGCGAGGACGACCTCCCACCTCCAGGTACAATATGAGAACAGCAATGCTGAGATGCTGATTAGTTTTGGAAACTCTGCAAATTAGATGCTCTCTTCAACTCTGAAACACACCCCTCACACCCCACCTTTCCCACATCCTTTCCCCCTCTTTACTGGGGTGGCTGGGGCCAAAGCAATGACGAGTAAGATACGAACCCCAGCTGGCACAGCTCTCTGCTGAAGGAAAGAATGAGTCTGGTGCTGCTGCAGGGGCAAAGCAGACCACACACCTCCAGTCCCTCAGTCTCAGCGTGCCCCGCTACCAGCACCAAACATCCAATGGGGTCTGCCAGCCTTTGGGAAGGCCTTTGCACTTGCTCCCTCTGCCTTTCCAGTGACACTTCACTTTCACATCTTCCACCTCCTCCTTATTTTTCCTTTTCCCATCCCGGGGTGTCGGAGGCAGAGGGAGAGGGGGTGGAGACAGGGGAGGAGGGAGAGGAGGCCCTGTGTATGACAGCCTCGATGGTGGCCATGATTGTATCTTGAGTGGCTGCTTGCTCCAGTATCAAAGGGTTGAGCATCAGTCTCTGACCTCTTTTGCTAGGAAGATCAATGTGTTTTTCCAGAACAGGCATTTGATCTCTGAAGTCTTTGTAGAAGGACAGGGGTTGCTTCCAAGGACATCCCCTCCACTTCTTGACAAAGTTATTGCCTTTCTTTGCTTGTCTCTGCAGCCACTTGGCTTTCAGGATCTTGTTCACATGATCCAGGTTCTTCTTCGTGGAAAGGATCCTGGTGTAGTTACACATCTTGAGCACTTCGCACTGGATTGCATTGCTTGAACCTTTTTTTTAGTGGTGTGCTGGCTGTTGGGAGAAAAGAACAGAAACAGGGATGGGTCAAACAACAGTGAATGGAAACCCACCTTTGCCCCCTTTCAGTGTAATGAAGACTAGATGCTTTCAAGCTCAGTAGGCTGAATATGACTACTGAAGAAGCGATGGCTGTAAGAAAGGTCTCTGCATAGAAAAGCAACTAAAAGAAAGTTAAAAGATTATTTATTACAGTCCCATTAGAATTGCTGTTATCTCCATTTTTACTGTCCTAGATTAGATTAAAACACAACGTTGACTATTAAGCAGTCCCCAGAGATATCTCTACAGCTCTCTTCTCTTCAAAAAAACTTTTCTACAGCAATGTTTTACCATGAGTTTGCTTCATCCTCATTTCTAAATCTCTAGTGGGAGGGAAGGGTTGCTTAGTATAGCTGTCAAATTGACCCAGAGTAAATATTAAACTTTCTATACCCCAAACATATACTTCTAATGTGTTCACCCTGGCCTTTAATTCTTGTCATGGATGCCAGTTAATATGGAAAGTGTTTGTTACTGAAACTAGTGGGCACAGACAAGCTGTGTGGGTCACTTAACCTGTGGCAAATTCATTACTCATGCCTGAGTTTCTATACTATCATCTCCAGAGATAAAAGCTGAAAATACTCAGTCATATAATTGACTTTGCTTGTTTTTCATTAATTGTCTCATTATCTTTTACTGAACATGGCCGTGACTACCCCACCTTCCCAGGTTTCCTTGCACAACAGGTATGAGGCTCTGCAAGTGGAACTGAATTAAAATATTGAGGAAGATGATTCAACTAAGTTGGAGGTGCCGCAGAGGTTAAGGTGGACTGCACCTGCCATCAAAACTGCTGCTATAAACAAAAAAGAAGGGTTGTCAAAGGAGACTCACTTCTGAAGGGAACAGGAGGCCCAATATGCAGACTGGACCCACTTCTTAGGAAAGTCTGCTGCCTCCCTGGGGCCTGGGTTAAAAATTGAAGAGAAAACTTCCTGCCCTGGTTAGACCCTCAGACTATTATACTCTACTAAATTTTCAGGTAGGAAGCAATGAGACTGCAATGAGAAATCCGAGGGCAATTGAGAGGGACTTCAGGGCCTTGGGACAACTGGTTAAGGGATCAGGAGCACAAGTAGTGTTTTCCTCTGTCCTCCCAATTGCAGGGAATGATGAGGAAAGATACAGGAAGACCCAGAAGATCAACACCTGGCTGCGAGACTGGTGTCACCAGCAGAATTTTGTGGGATTTTTTTTGAGTACAGGTCAGTTTACATGACACCAGACCTGCTGGTGACAAACGGGGTGCGCCTGTCTGAAAAGGGGAAAAGGATCCTTTGACGGGAGTTAGCATAGCTCAACGAAAGAGCTTTAAACTGGATTTGTAGGGGGAAGAGGAGAAAACCAGGCACAGCAGAGATAAAGCCAAGGGTGGCATGTCAACATTTGGGGGATGGGGTGCTAGCAAGGTTCTTTGGCCTGCCATCTCAGTGGAGGTAAGGGATGGAGAGCTGTGCGGCAGCAAAGACAAAAAGGCAGGGGTGTCAAACTCATTTTCACCAGGGGCCACATGAGCCTTGCAGTTGCTTTCAAAGGGCCAAATGTAATTTTAGGACTATTTATACAGTCCTAAAATTACATTTATACAGTTCTGTTTTAAAAGGTCTATATAAACTAAATCAAATAGATTTAAGTCTTTCATTTTTGAATGCTAGATTTGGTTTTAATTAACAAAACCAAACATTTGTAGTAATGTACTAGATGTGAAACTGGTTTTGAGAGCAACAGGAAAGTAAAAGGCTTTCAGAATAGAATCAGAAATGGTGTGTGGCTTCTTTCCACTTTGTGGCAACTCAGTAGCACTAGTTTCACCAGTTTCAACAACACTAGTGAAAACGCAATAGTTTCCACTCAATAGCTGCAATTACAAATTAACTAAAAAGGGATAAAACATTCAGTATTCTTATTCAGCCTTTAGCTTTTATGATACTTCTCTACTCTCTGACCCTCTGTAGGAGTCGGTCCAAAGAACAGTATCTGCCTGAATATCGCCATCAAGAACAGATGGACAACGACTTGGAGAGAGGCCTGAGGAGAAGAATTGTGTTGCACGGGTCTCTCTGACCTGGGGACAATAGCTGCTCTCCAGAAGACAGATTTCACCTGCTGCTTCAGCCAAACTTGCCCTCTACCTCCTCTCTGTTACTAAGGCCAATGAAGAAGAGCATGCACAGAGGCTCACCAAGGGCCTTGAGGTCACCCAACGGACCAGAAAGAGACCCCTGAACGCGAGGCCACACAGGCGCAGATGGGTTCTGGCAGGTGAAGCAGAGATTCTTTGAGTCTGCGCAGTTAAGCCTGTATTGTGAAACAAAGGTGGAGATTGGCCTCGATCCATGGGAGTGAGGGGAGGTGAAGAAGCCTAAAAGGTGGTTCCTGCCTGGACATCATTGAGATCTCCCCTCCAAAGGATCACAGACCACGACAGAGGACTAGCAGGACACTGTTCGGGACCTGGGATCATAGGGACGCCTTTGGACTCGTGGTGGTAACCAACCCTCTTTCCCCTTTCTCTTTTTCTTTCCCTTTTTCTCTCTCTATCGTGTGCTGCTTTACGGGCAAAATAATAAAGTAACACTGTTATCTTTTCCTCCATTCTACCAGATGGAGGAAAGGGGGCAGACAGAAATAAATATATAATGCACATTAAGTCCTGGCTTTGAGGATGGTACCATTGTGAGGGTTTTGGCTTTTATGATAATGGGACATTCTTTTATGACTACAAGCTGATAGGGAGGGATGGAATCCACCTGTTCGGAAGAGGCAAGGGAATCTATGGCAGTAGGCTGGCCAACTTGGTGGGGCAGGCTTTAAACTGAAGAGCTTGGGGAGGTGGGGTCCAAAGTGTCAATGCTCATGGAATTGTATCTAACTGGGGAATAACCCAGGACAACAAGAGCAGCGACAGACATTCCTTAGCTGCCTCCCACGATGAGAAGCAGAAGGCAAACCACCTCAGGGGTATGTATGGCTATGGTGGACCCTTCTGCACCCCTCATGGGAGACTCAAATGCTTGATTACTTCTCTGAAGTGTCTGTACACCAATGCACGTAGCATGGGGAATAAGGGAATTAGACATCTATGGGTGGTCACAGGGTCATGATCCCATTGCAGTTACAGAGAGATGGTGGGACAGCTCACATGACTGGAATGTAGTCATGGAAGGCTATGTACTTTTTAGGAAAGACAGGTCAGCAATGTGAGGTGGATGAGTTGCAATTTATGTGAGAGAGCAACTTGAATGGATTGAATTCTGGAGGAGGGGATGAAAAACAAGTTGAGTCCTTATAGGTAAAAATTAAGGGGCAGGCTAACAAGGGTGACACTGTTGTGGGTGTTTACTACAGGTCACCTGATCAAGAAGAGGAACTTGATGAGGCCTTCTACAGACAGCTGAAAGTAGCCTCACAATCACATGCCCTGGTTCTCATGGGAGACTTCAATCACTCTGACATCTGCTGGGTGGGCAACACAGCTAAGCACGCACAGTCCAGGAGGTTCCTGCAGATCATTGATGACAACTTTTTGACACAGATGGTGGAGGAGCCAATGAGGAGAGGCATGCTGCTGGACCTTGTCATAACAAACCAAGAAGAACTGGTTGGAGATGTGACGGTTGGGGGCAGCCTCAGCTGCAGCGACCATGAGATGGTGGAGTTCAGGATCCTGCATGAAGGAAGCAGGGCAATAAGTAGGATTAAAACCATGGACTTCAGTAGGGGGAAGTTCTTCAAGGTCCTGCTTGGAAAAATCCCATGGGATCAGTCTGTACAAGGTAGAAGGATCCAAGAGAGCTGGTTAATATTCAAACATCACTTCCTTCAAGCGGAAGATTGTTGCATTCCTGTGAGGAAGAAATCAAGTAAAGGGAGTGTGAGGCCAGCATGGATGAGTAAGGAGCTCCTGTCAAAACTCAGGTGAAAGAATGTAATGTGAAAAAAGGGACAGACCACCTGGTAAGAACACATGGAAACTGTTAGAATATGCAGGGATGCAGTGAGGAAGGCCAAGCTCCACTTGGAAGCAAATCTGGCCAGGGATGTCAAAGACAACAAGAAGGGCTTCTTCAAGTACATCAGCAGCAAAAGGAAGGTTAGGGAAAATGTAGGTCTGCTGCTGAATGAGGAGGCTGCCCTGGTGACAGATGATACAAAGAAGGCAGAGTTACTGAATGCCTTCTTCACTTCCGTCTTTACTGCTAAGACCGGCCGTCAGGTATTCCAGACCCTAGAGATAGGAGAGAAAGTCTCGCAAAAGGAAAAATTTCACTTGATTGAGGAGACATCCACAAATCCATGGGCCCCAATGGGATGCACTCATGAGTGTAAAGAGAGCTGGCAGATGTTATTGCTAAGCCATTCTCCGTCATCTTTGGATGGTCTTGGAGAACAGGAGGGGTAGCTGAGGACTGAAAGAAAGCCAGTGTCACTCCGGTCTTCAAAAAGGGCAAGAAGGACGACCCAGGAAATTACAGGCCAATCAGCCTCACTTCCATCCCTGGAAAGGTCATGGAACAACTCATTCTGGATGTCATCTCCAAGCATGTGGAGGAAAAGAAGGTTATCAGGAGTAGTCAACATGGATTCACCAAGGGGAAAACATGTTTGACTAACCTGATAGCCTTCTATGATTGCATGACTGGCTGGGTAGACGAGGGGAGAGCAGTGGACATTGTCTACCTTGGCTGCAGCAAAGCTTTTGACTCCATCTTTCACAACATCCTCATAAGTAAGCTCAGGAATTGTGGGTAGGATGAGTGCACAGTGGGGTGGATTGAGAACTGGCTGAATGTCAGAGCTCAGAGGGTTGTGATCAGTGGTGCAGAGTCTGGTTGGAGGCCTGTAGCTAGTGGTGTTCCCCAGGGATCAGTACTGGGTCCAGTCTTATTCAACCTATTTGTCAGTGTCCTGAATGAAAAGACTGAGTGCACCCTCAGCAAGTTTGCTGTTGATACCAAGCTGGGAGGAAGGGTCGATATAGCAGAAGGCTGAGCTGCCATTCAAGCAAGATCTGGACAGGACTGGGGAGAGAAGAACCTAATAAAATTCAGCAAAGGCAAGTGTAGGATTCTGTGCCTAGGCAAGAATAACCCAATGTACCAGTACAGGTTAGGGGTTGACCTGCTGTAAAGCAGCATTGCAGAGAAGGACCTGGGAGTCCTGGTGGACAACAGTTTGACCATGAGCCAGAAATATGCCCTTCTGGCCAAGAAGGCCAATGGTATCCTGGGTTGCATTAGGAAGAGTGTGACCAGCAGGTCCAGGGATGATCTGCCCTTATGAGACTCCATCTGGAGTAGTGTCGAGTTCTGGGCTCCCCAGCTTAAGAATGACAAGAAATTACTGGGTGGAGTCCAGCAGAGGGCTACAAAGATGATTAGGGGTCTGGAGTATCTTTCTTATGAGGAAAGACTGAGAGAGCTGGGTCTGTTCAGCTTGGATAAGACAAGGCTGAGGGGGGGGGGAACTTATCAATGTTTATAAATATCTCAAGGGTGGGTGTCAAGAGGATGGGACCAGACTCTTTTCAGTGATGCCCAGCGACAGGATGAGGGTCAAAGGGCACAGAGTGAAACACAGAAGGTTCTATCTGAATATGAGGAGAAACTTCTTTACCTTGAGGGTGACAGGGCACTGCAACAGGCTGCCTAGAGAGGTTGTGGAGTCTCCTTTCCTGGAGACATTCAAAATCTGTCTGGATACATTCCTGTGCAATCTGCTCTAGGAGAACCTGCTTTAGTGGGGGGGTGGACTAGATGATCTCCAGAGGTCCTTTCCAACCTCAACCATTTTGTGATTCTGTGAGTTTGTAGCATGGAGTGTGTTCTACTCTTCTCCCAAGTAACAAGTGATAGGATAAGAGGAAATGGTGTCAAATTGTGCCAGGGGAGGTTTAGATTGGATATTAGGAAAAATTTATTTATGGAAAGTGTTATCAGGCATTGCAACAGGCTTCCCATGGAAGTGGTTGAATCACCATCCCTGGAGGTATTTAACTTCTGCATAGATGAAGTTCTTAGGGAAATGGTTTAGTGGTGGACTTGGCATTGTTAGGTTAACGGTTGGATTTAATGATTTTAAAGGTATTTTCCAACCAAAATGTTTCTATGATTCTGTTATCTGTTCAGAGTTCAGGATTTGCACAGGGAATATAAGTAACTACCCCTTTGTGAAATAACCAGAATGTATTAATTCTTCTACTGCAATAACTGGTGCTCCCTTTCACTCCTAATATCTGTTCTGCACTGCTGAAAAAGAAATTATGTAGCTTAGAATTTCTTTTCAGTAAAGTATAAAACATCCCACTAAATTAACCTCACCCCACATCTACTTGCAAACTTAATTTACACCTGACTGTCAAGCAGTCATTTGGGCTTTAAATCCGTGAAGTTTCCAGAGCAGCCAAGATTTCAATAAAGGTTCATTTGGGAGTTATCACTCACTTAATGTCTAACAGGCTAATCATCTAGCAGTAGTTTAAATAAAGTTTCTATTGTAGCTTTTTCTGTGGATAACTAGGATCCATCAAGTGGTAGAATGTCTTCTTGCTCACTATGAGCTATGGCAGATTCAGCATACAAACCTTACTCACTGTCCTCCCTTCTTGGAGAACATAAATTATTGCCTCTTATACCACCATGTTACTTGTATGCAGCAAAGAGCTTGCGTAAACAAACCCAAGTCGCAATGCAAGAAATAGGAGTGAGTCAAAACCAAAACACAGACATATGAAGACATGGATGGCCATCTTCTCAAAGTCTGATTTTCATTAATTACAAAACAAAATACATTTTCCATATGTAACTCACTTCCCACACCAAAAAGAAAAATAAAATCCACTTGCAGTTTGTGATTCACAGAGGACAAAAGAAAAGAGGAATTTAGTCATTTTGGTGCCAAAGAAAAAGAGTAAGGAAATGAAATATCCAAGTTTCTCAGGAGAAGATAATTAGTTATACAAAATTCCTTTCAAGTAGGTCACCCCAGAAAAGTGTGGATGCAAGAGCCCTAAGGGAAGCGGCAGCAAGCTATTTCTCAGTCATCTGACTGAAAACAAGTTAGATCCCTGTCACACAAAATGATTACTCACATCTGGCCTCACTGGTGATTGACGTATATATCATCCCAATATTTCCAGCCCTAAACATTCAACTCTTTTGATTCCCTTCTAGATCTTTAGAGTAGCATCAGGTCAGAAGATTTAAGAAGTCAAACATTCTGCACACTCTTCATACTTGCTGTCCACCTTCTGCCTTTTATTGCTATTATGAGGACACTTTAAAAAGACTTCTTTTGAAAATTCCTATATTCAAGTTGCAATTTTGCTAGAAAATAAAGCTGAAATTCTTCAGTTGATGATGAAAATCTTGGAGATGGGATTTTTAGCAAAAATACAGGAAAAATCACAAGGTTCATGGTCAAGTCAGGAGAGAAAGTAAGCCAAAGGATGGGAAACAAATTTGAAATAAAGCATTAGCCAAGTATCTGTAAAGATTTTATGTCTTTACTGAGATTTATCAGTAGTCAGTTGTTTCTGCAACTCGATATTTACCACCCCATCACAGTCAATGGAGATCTGATACACACAGTCAGCAGAGATGACGTCTGTTTCTAAAATGGGAACTCAATGCCATTTGAGGTGACCAGGGACATCCTTCTGACACCCTGATACTGGATAAGGAAGGTGCAAGTCTCTTGTACATCCTGACAAATCCAATGGGTGTCTTAGGCACCCAAGAGGTCCAGGACACCCAGACATAGAAACATAAGAGGAGCCTGATGCTGAGTAGACAGTGCCCAACTGCTTTCTTCCAAACTGCCTGACATGCAGTTATGAGTACATATCTGTGGATGGGTTTCTACTAGATGGAGATTTGTTACTGAACTAGCCAGGCCCAAAGGAATTTCAAGGCCACCTCGGAAAGCTGAAAACAGGACCTGCCGTGGGAGGGAGGCAGTTCTACAATAACAGGGCCTCAACATGACATAAATCAACGGACCTATCAGCAGTGAGACTCCAGCACATGGACAGCTCGTGAACATAGATGATATCCAATTAGTGAATGCATGATTGGAGCATGTACGCGTGATCAGATAATAGTTGCATATATAAGGAGGCTTGTTTCTGTAATAAATGGCTCTAGCGTGATTCACACTGAATTGGAGTGCAGGGTCCTTTATTCGCTCCAACACATATCTATACTTATATGTATATCTATGAGCTGAACACCAGTCCTGGTGTCTTCCATCGCATTGTTTAAATATTGTCTTGCCCTCCTAAAACTTTGCAAGCTGACATTGTTTCCTTTTGGACTGAAACTCATTTTCTCATTTAGAAAACAAAAACAAAACCAAAACAACAACAACAAAAAAAAAAAACACCACAAAAAACCCAATCTTCTATGCTGTTCTGTGCTGGCTTACTGTACTAATTATTGTTTCATAAATGCTTTGGAGTGTTTCTGACTTTATCATGAGGCTTGTTAGAAGCTACTAATAATGCTTTTGCTTTTCTCCCTAGTAAGCCTCTGAACTTGCAAGCTTCAGAAAGTATTTGAGTTATCATAAAATCATAGAATCATAGAATGTCCTGAGTTGGAAGGGACCCACAAGGATCATTGAGTCCAACTCCTGTCCCTGCATATGACCACCTTACAGTTCACACCATTTGTCTGAGGGCACTGTCCAGTCTCTTTTTGAATACTGTCAGGCTTGGGGCTGTGACTACCTCCCTGGGGAACTTGTTTCAGTGCTCCACCACCCTCTGGGTGAAGAACCTTTTCCTAATGTCTAACCTAAACCTCCCCTGGCACATCTTCCTGCCATTCCCTTGGGTTCTGTTGTTGGTCTCTGAAGAGGTCAGCGCCTAACCTTCCTCCTCCCCTTGTGAGGAAGCTGTAGAGCGTGACGAGGTCTCCTCTTAGTCTTCTATTCTCCACGCTGAAAAAAACAAGTGACTTTAGCCACTCCTCATACAGATTCCTCTCCAAACCTTTCACCAACTTCGCAGCCCTCTTCTGGACACTCTGCAGTAGTTTAATGTATTTTTTATCCTGTGGCACCCAGAACTGCACACAGTACTCCAGGTGAGGTCGCATCAGTGCAGAGTAGAGCAGGACAATCACCTCCCTCGCCCAGCTGGCAATGCTGTACTTGATGCACCTGTAAGAGTCGATCTGAAGAAGAGTAGAAGAGTATTTGCCTGAACATCGCCATCAGGGACTTGGAGAACAGATGCCCTGACAGAAAGGAGAACAGATGCCCTGATAGAAAGAATTGTACAACGACTTGGAGAGAGGCCTGAGGAAAAGAATTGTGTTGTGCAGGTCTCTCTGACCTGAGGCTACAGGTAACAATAGCTGCTGTCCAGAAGATGGATTTCACCTGCTGCCTTAGCCAAACTTGCCCCCACCTCCTCCCTGTTACTAAGGCCAACGCAGAAGAGCATGCACAAAGGATCGCAGAGGGTCTTGAGGTCACCCAGCGGACAAGTAAGAGACCCCTGAACATGAGGCCACTCAGGTACAGACGGGTTCTGGCAAATGAAGTGGGGACTCTTCGGGCCTGCGCAGTTAAGTGTGGATTGTGAAACAAAGGCGGAGATTGGCCTCAATCCATGAGAGCAAGGGGGGGGTGAAGAAGCATAAAAGATGATTCCTGACTGAACATTGTTGAGATCTCCCCACCAAAGGATCATGGATCATGACAGAGGACCAGCAGGATGCTGAGACTTGAGACCATAGGGACACCTTTGGACTCATTGGTGGTAGCCAACCCTCTTTTCCCCTTTTCTTTTTTTTTCCTTTTTCTCCACCTTCTCTATCGCATGCCGCCTTACGGACAAAATAATAAAATAACACTGTTTGATTGAATTATAACCCCTTAGCATTTTGTTTGCCTTAATTTTGCACTTCAAGATCAAGGTAAACAAACCATCACGAGTCCATCACTGAATGGACTGTGACAACACCCCAGGACATGGTTGGCCCTCTTGACTGCCAGGGCACACTGTTGGCTCACGTTCAACTTGCTGTTGACCAGAACCCCCAGATCCCTCTCGCAGAGCTGCTGTCCAGCATATCGTCCCCCAGTCTGTATGTACAACCAGGGTTGCTGTGTCCCAGGTACAAAATCCGGTACATGCCCTTGTTGAACTTCATGTGGTTGGTGATTGCCAATTTGTCCAGATCCCTCTGCAGGGCCTCTCTGCCCCTGAGAGTGTTAACAGTTCTTCCCAATTTAGCATCATCAGCAAACTTACTAAGCAATCCCTCAAGTTCTAAGTCATTTATAAAGACATTGAGGAGTGCTGGGCCTGAGATGGATCCCTGCGGAACCCCACTAGTAACTGGTCACCAGCTCGACATAGCCCCATTTACTATAGCCCTTTGAGCCTGGCCCATCAGCCAGTTGCTCACCAACTGTATTGTGTGTTTATCTATCTGTATGCTGGCCATCTTGTCCAGGAGGATACTATGAGAGACAGTATCAAAGGCTTTAATGAAATCCAAAAAGATCACATCGACAGGCTTCCCTTGGTCAACTAGGGATCTAGCTGGAGTAGCAAATCCCGTACAAGTTCCAGATTGATTGGGAGTTTAATAATAAGAGGATCTTACCAGCCTGGGGAGTTGTTGGGCCACATCTCTTACCTTGGCCTCAGGAAGGGTTGGGTCACAGAATCACAGAAACACAGAATGTTAGGGATTGGAAGGGACCTCGAAAGATCATCTAGTCCAATCCCCCCACCGGAGCAGGAACACTTAGATGAATCTATACAGGAAGGTGTCCAGGACGGTTTTGAATGTCTCCAGAGTAGGAGACTCCACAACCCCCCTGGGCAGCCTGTTCCAGTGTTCTGCCACCCTCACTGTGAAGAAGTTTCTTCTCATATTTAAGTGGAACCTCCTATGTTCCGGTTTGCACCCATTGCCCCTTGTCTTATCATTGGTTGTCACTGAGAAGAGCAAGGCTCCAGCCTCGTGACACTCACCTTTTACGTATTTATAAATATCTATGAGGTCACCCCTCAGTCTCGTGTTCTCCAAGCTAAAGAGACCCAGCTCCCTCAGCCTTTCCTCATAAGGGAGATGTTTCACTCCCTTAATCATCTTTGTGGCTCTGCGCTGGACTCTCTCCAGCAGTTCCCTCTCCTTGAACTGAGGGGCCCAGAACTGGACGCAATATTACAGATGTGGTCTCACCAGGGCAGAGTAGAGGGGAAGGAGAAACTCTCTCGACCTACTAACCACACCCCTTCTGATACACCCCAGGATACCATTGGCCTTCCTGGCCACAAGGGCACAGTGCTGGCTCATGGTCATCCTGCTGTTCACCAGGACCCCCACGTCCCTTTCCCCTACACTGTTCTCTAATAGGTCATTCCCCAACTTATACTGGAACCTGGGGTTGTTCCTACCCAGTGTCACGGAGGCAACCCACAGGTCAATTTAAGGGACAACAAGGTCCAAAACCAACTTTTATTAGACCGGCGAGGAACAGGGTTTTAGCACTCCAAAAGTGACTTAAATACAGGTTCGGATATCAGTGGAGGAAATTATTGAGAGGGGCGGTCCACTAATACAACAGGAGGTCCACAGAATGCATGCACGTGGCTTCACCAAAACAATGCCGGAGCCGTCCCTGAGTCCCGGAGGAATACACACTTGCCTGAACACGGTGCGGGATTATTTTTAAAGAGATACACATACTCGTAGTGAGTACGGAAAGTGTGCACTCGCGATTCCGTGAGAGTAAATTTATAATACGTTCACAGTCCTGCGAGAGTTATTTTACACGTGCAAATGTGCACGGAATCCTACACGTGCTTATGTGGAAGCACGGGAGGAAAATACACTCGCGATTGTGCGAGGGGCTCTCGGCGGCCACTCGCGATTGTGCGAGGAAATAAAGTACTTGTGCAAATGTACACGGAAAGAAAATACACCCGCGGCTTTTTTTTTTTTTTTTTGATTGTGGCAGATTGCAACCCCCCTCCCTCCTTCAGTATGGCACATCTCCCTCTTTCTCTGCTACTTGAGGCTAACAGCTTCTTTTGTTTGGCCCAGAGCACCCTGGCTCCTGGGACATTAGAAGAAGGGAGTGCCGAAGCACACTGAGCCGCGCCCAGTGTGGGGGATGTTTGGAGGCTTCAGGGGCACCCACAGACAGTGTAGGGGTGCAGAGAAGCTCCCAGAATGCCTACAGTCAGATCTGATCAGATAAAAACGGGATTCTCGTCGAGACTCCACTCATTGCTGCGGGTCTCTCGGAGCACGAGCGAGATGCTGCCGCCGAGAGCCCCCCTCCCCGCGATGGGAACTGCGCTTGCCTTGCCGCCACGTGTTTAAGTAAAACTTCTCGCAGGATTGCGAGTATATTTATACTTTTCGTGCACATATGCACGTATAACTTTCCGCGCTCCATATGAGCGCGTGTAAAATTAATCCTCGCAGAATCGCGGATGTATTTTCTTTCCGTGCACATTTGCACAAGTACTTTATTTCCTCGCACAATCGCGAGTGGCCGCCGAGAGCCCCTCGCACATTCGCGAGTGTATTTTCCTCCCGTGCTTCCACATAAGCACGTGTAGGATTCCGTGCACATTTGCACGTGTAAAATAACTCTCGCAGGACTGTGAGCGTATTATAAATTTACTCTCACGGAATCGCGAGTGCACACTTTCTGTACTCACTACGAGTATGTGTATCTCTTTAAAAATAATCCCGCACCGTGTTCAGGCAAGTGTGTATTCCTCCGGGACTCAGGGACGGCTCCAGCATTGTTTTGGTGAAGCCACGTGCATGCACTCTGTGGACCTCCTGTTGTATTAGTGGCTGCCCCTCTCAATAATTTCCTCAACTGATATCCGAACCTGTATTTAAGTCACTTTTGGAGTGCTAAAACCCTGTTCCTCGCCGGTCTAATAAAAGTTGTTTTTGGACCTTGTTGTCCCTTAAATTGACCTGTGGGTTGCCTCCATGACACCCAGATGTAAGACTTTATACTTGCCCTTGTTATATTTCATTACATTTTTCCCCACCCAACTCTCCAGCCTGTCCAGGTCTTGCTGGATGGCAGCACAGCCTTCTGACGTGTCAGCCACTCCTCCCAGCTTCGTGTCATCAGCAAACTTGCTGACAGTACACTCTATTCCCTCATCCAAGTCATTGATGAATATATTGAATAGTACTGGTCCCAATACTGACCCTTGAGGGCCTCCACTAGATACAGGCCTCCAACTAGACTCTGCTCCATTGACCACAACTCTCTGGCTTATTTCTTTCATCCAGTTCACAGTCCACCTCATTACCCGGGTATGTGTTGCCTCGAGAACCCTCCTTCCTAGAAGGGTCTTCAGCAGCAGCATTATCTGCTGCCCAACCAATTCCAGGGCCTCATGCCTGTTGTGTACAGGCACCTGGAAAGGTGAGGCAGGCTGAGGGTGTGTTCGCCTGCTGCCCCAAGGGGTAACCTGTTTCCACTCTCCCCCATCTGCTGGGTCTCCCCTTTCAGCCTGGTGGTGAGAGGGTAGGGGGTCCTTTGCCTCTGGTTCTGTGATTGGCTTCTGCTCCTGCCTCAGGGATGTTAGAGTGTGAGTCCACCAGTCAGTGTCCTTTTCTGACTCCCTGATGCTCCTCAGCCTGGACACCTCCTCTTGAAGCTCTGTGACCAGGCTGAGCAGCTTCTTCACTTGGGCACATTGCCCACAGGTGAGCTCACTGCTGCCATCTGTCCCCAAGCAGAAACTTGGTCACACTCTGCAGCCTGGGACTTGGCAACTGCATCTTCCCTCCCAAGCTCAGTTTGGGTGGCTGCATCAGTTCTTACAGCCAGAGGGACCTTGAGGGATGCTGAAGCTACTGCTCTTCTCCGGGTGGATACCATGTCTTCTGCTGTACTTAGCTCTGTGCTAGCAGGTCATAGCCTCTGTTTGAAGTGGTAGGGTCCTCCCCGGTTGTTCTTGCTGCTCGCCCTTCCACGCGAACTGCCACGCTAACTGCCTCACCCTTGTTTTCTGGCCTTGTTTGCTTCACTCCTGGTCGCCTGTGCTCCCTAGGGGCCATTTAAAGCTCCTGGCAAACCCCCCACCACATCAGCCTCTCTCATGAGATCAGCCAGTTTCTGGGAGGTTCCTCTGCACGTCCGTGGATTTGCCTGGCACTGGATCTGCCCCTCTTCTCTCCTTGATCTGTGCTTCGCAGCAGAATTTACTGTAACTGCTGGTGTGCTCCTCACTCTCTCGTCACTCACTAAGAGTTGTGTTACATAGTTTGCCAAAAGTCAGAATGCATGTACTGAATAAGTAATATGCTTTCAAGTCAAGCTTTCTAAAGGAGATATTAGAAAACCCAATATTATTTTGACTATTAAGAGTGAGGGACATCTGATTCTAGGGAGATCTTCCTCCTGTGTAGGGAGACTATGAGGAAAAGAGTTTGATGGGCCTGCAGGGAGAAGATTTGATGAGGTGTGCATATGACAAAATATCAGGGAGATCTGCCAAAATAAACCACTATTGAAGTGAGAGCCATTAGGTTTTATCAACTTATCTGGAAGCTCTTGGTGAGAAATCTTTTATATTAAATATTTTGCTATATTGTCATATGATATACTACTCAGCTGAAAACCAAAGCTAAGTACTAATCTTTTCCATTTTATCCAGACAGACCCTGCCCAACACTGGACCCAGGTTGGTCTGCATTGTTTTTAGGCTTTTTTCTCTTCCTGCACATACTTTGCTGTTTGCACATGAAAATCTTGCTTTCGGAGAAAGATTTTCATCTTGCTTTTTCTGGCAGAATTAATATAAAAAGAGCTGAAGAGGAAGTGGGGAATAGTAATACTATGTCTTCACACAGGCATATGAAAAGGGAATATGCTCCTACAGAGATGATGCAACATGATGGCAACCTCTAGGTGCTGGGGATGTGGGGGGGACACTTTGCTGGCTGGGCACAGTTATCATGCTACACCTCCCTAGGCTACATGGCCATGTGCTGCCTCCATGAAGACCTGAAGCTATTTGGCATAATCCAGTCCAAAGTGAAGAGAAACTATAAATACTTGACACAGCACAGGCTTTTATACTTTTCCTTTATCCTTTTTCCACTCTTCATACAACCTCACCTAGCTGCCCCAAACAAGCAAGGACCAATGTTAGTCTTAAAATACAGCTTTACACATTTAAAATTAGGCACATGGAGGCCTGGTGTTTCTCCCCTCCCTGGGGTACACAGGTGCAGTGAGGCTCCTTCTCACAGACAGACACAAATTGAAACGGTCACAGGCCATGCGAGGAAGTCACAACAGATTAATATGACACTGAAAATAGATTCCAAGACAGAAATCTCTGCCAAAAATGTATTTTTTTTGAAGGGCAGCTTAAAGCAAGTTGGAGGACTTGCTCCAGCACAGAGCTGTTGAATGAGGGGGTGAGCCCAGGAAGATCAGACCCCTTGGAAGTTCTCTATCACTTCCCTAACTTTGTTCTGGATGGTTTCGTTATGTCTGCAGCACTAAAGATCCTTCTTACTGCCTGTCATTCTCCATACCTTCGGAGTTGCCCAAGGCCACTTGCCAGAACACAGCACGGAGAAAACTGTTCAACAGCTGGGCTAAGTTTGTCGACTTGATTTGAACGGAGGAATTTTCAAAGAGCTCCGTATAAATTACAGATAACCCATAGCACTGTCCTGTTTTCCCATTAACAGTTTCTTTCCATTTCCATTAAATTATTTAAACATTTGGGCTACAGATAAACCATCAATTTAATCAGACTTCTGAAAATGGAAAGAATGAACTATGCAGTCAAGCATATACTTTCATCTTGAAATTGATTGTAAAATATTTGTGTGCTTTCATTCTCTGCTGCATTAAAAATCTGTCCTTAGTTTATATACAGGGAAGTATTAAAGGCTAAATGGAGAATCCTGATTTTTTTACATAAAAAATTAGCTTTATAGAGGCTGCTTTACAGCATAGATCCCTTGTTTTCACTATTATTCAGGAAATTAGAGGAAAATCAAAAGGAGTGCACTGAAACAGCACTTTCAGTTGCATAATTAAATATGTAATCATTCCATAACTCAGTGATACAAATACATTTTTTGTGAATGTGAAGTCAAAAGTTTGACAAGACTATGAAACTCCTAAAGGCTGCATGTAGGGTAATGTACTGTGGGTTCCCTATTCACTGGAAATTAAGACACAATGCAAGACTAACTTCTCTATCCATGTTGAAGAAAAGTCATGATGATGCCTGAATTACTTGGTTCAATTTCTGACTGTATAAAGCTATCACCTTTTTGATCTGATTCAGAATAGACACACAAAATATAAGTTGATTGAAAAACATATTTATTCTGATATATTTTAAATCAGTATTCATTGCCCCAGTCGATTTCACATTTGCGAGATAGAATATTATGCTAAAATCACTGAAGTATGCAGAAAGAAATCTTAGCTGTTCTTTAGGTATTTACTGTGTATTCGGCCTGTTCATGCTACAGGGATGGGAACATTCAAATAAATGAACAACGGGGCTGAAAAAGGAACCCAAGAGTCTTGCTTCAGAGTCCCTGCTAGACCATACGGGCTGGTGCTACTTGTGTCCTCATTACTGCACAAGTGGTGGTACATGAATAAAATAGATTTAATATGCCCAGATTTGATCATGATAAGAAAGTGTCAGAAAAAACACATTAGATATGCACATTTGCAGCTACTTCTCCAATCAGGGAAAACAGTACAAGCACATATTGTTCAGTGCCATGCCAGAAGGAAGAAGATGGGGAAGAAATAGATGGGAAGGAGGGAAACAACATTACCTGCTTCAGATGTTGCTGACGATGAAGGTAGGAGAGATAATACTGGAGTCGGCATTGCAACACTGTCAACAGCTGCCAGTTTCCTTTTAATCATCACGTTACAGGCAGAACTCTCCAAGTTACTATGAAGTGAAGTCTGGTCTGCCTTTAAGTGGAGACCTACAATTCATGGGGAAGGAAACAAAATTTGGATAAATGTTGATAAAGCAACCTGTCTGGGGAATATCTGGAAAAGAGTAACCAGTTGCTGTCCTTGCGATTTCCATATTTCCCTGTGTATGTGCCTGTAATATGGTCTTGATACTAGCAAGGATCATCATTGTTATTTGGTTTTGATAATTTTGATTAAGAATACACCATCTCTATAAACAATGGTAAACCAACATAATAATTCCCCATTACTTTTTCTTCTCCAAGCAAACATACATCCTGATATATGTACAAAGACAAACATACTTCATATCTCTATTTAGTAGGATTGCCTATTTGTTACTCCCTGGATAGTTTATTCTCCACACACACTTACATACTTCTGTAATGACTGGACTCAATGAGTGTTTCATCTGAGTAAGGAGCAGACATCAGGAACAGCCTCAATATGTAATACCCTGTTTAAAGCACATAACACTTAGTTTTTAGGAATCTCCTTCCTAATGAAAATTTACTGTACAACTGTCCTGGTTTTGTTAAAAACAAGACCAGTTTCTCTTTCAGTGAATTTTCCTCTCAGGTAAGTGCCTTCTAAGTGCCTGCATATTTTTCTCAGACACTGTACTTGGTGCTGATGACCAACCAAATGCTGAAGAAGCTCATGTTTAGATTTATTGCTATGGTAATCAAGATTAACTGATAACAGGACATATTTGGAAGGAGAGGCAGACGGAACAGGTGACTAAAACTGACCAACTGAGTATTCCATCCCATAGTTGTCATACCCCCTATATAAGAGGGTGATCACGAGGGTCTCCTCCCTCTTCAACCATGGCCGGCATCTAGAGAGGACCCTGTCTGTCACCAGTGCCTGTGATGCTAGGCCCGAGGCCCTGCATCCTTGAAATCCAGTTTCCAGTTTGCTGTGAAGTCCCACCCATGACTTTTGGGAGCCTGCCCTGCAGCTGCTGGAGCCAAGCCAGCTTCTAGCTCAGCTGCCACTGAAGTGACACCAACTCCATATCGAGCATTCAAGATTGATTTTGTATATTTTGTATCACAGAATCACAGAATCGACTGGGTTGGAAAAGACCTCAGAGATCATTGAGTCCAACCCTTCTCTATTTATTAGTAGCATTAGTAAAGCCTTTAAAACTTTTCCAACTTGTAAAACTCTATTTAACTTGAAGTCCTTCTGCACAGAATCACAGAATGTTAAAGATTGGAAGGGACCTTGAAAGATCATCTAGTCCAATCCCCCTGTTGGAGCAGGAACACTTAGATGAGGCTACACAGGAAAGTGTCCAGGTGGGTTTTGAATGTCTCCAGAGAAGGAGACTCCACAACCTCCCTGGGAAGCCTGTTCCAGTGTTCTGTTACCCTTACTGAGAAGAAGTTTCTTCTCAAATTTAAGTGGAACCTCTTGTGTTCCAGTTTGAACCATTACCCCTTGTCCTACTGTTATAGTTGAATTGAATTTTGTGGGCTGTGTTTTGATTCTGTAGACCGTATCCAAGATTCTTGGCTTTGATGCTGTATCCAGGTTCAGAATGTGCATTCAAGCATGATTTTATATAACCATACCCTATTCTTAAAATTGACATAGATTTATGACATATTCTTTTAAAACAGGTAACTTAAACCACACCCTATTCTTAAAATTGACATAGATTTATGACATATTCTTTTAAAACAGGTAACTTAGAAATAACTGAAACATGTGAATGTTACTTAGCATCGCTTAGATAGACAGTTTGTGTTAGAATAGGTGTGGAATATGCTAATGGTTGTCAAGAATTGTAATGAATATGTATGTGACCAAATTGTATAAATATAGTGTAGTCTGAATCAGTTGCTGGAACCAGCTTTGGGTGCGAACCCCTGGTTTCCCAGCGCTGAAATAAAGCACCGCATATAACTGCACCTGTGGTTATGTGTCTTGAATGCTAACATTTTTGGCGACCCAGATGGGACCTCGCGAGCATTGCTGAGGCGGATCGCGTCTTGATCCTGCTCCAGCTAGCACTGAGGTATTCTTGGGGAGCGCATCGGACGCGACCGAACCTCTGCTGCTCATGACGGACCTCTGACTGGTAAGAAGGTGCTTTATTTGGATTGTTGGGTACCTGCTTGGTCTGGTTTTGGTCTGGTAGCCTGTTGGTCAGGCATCTGGTAGACTGCCGGTCAGACGCGGCGAAAGCCACGCTTGGTTGGGCAGGGAGCTCCTGGGGTATCGCCTAGGCAGCCGACCGTTAGACAGAGGGAAACCTCTGCAGGTTCGGCATCTGGTCTGGTTATTTTTGTGCACCTGGTCTGGTTATTTGTGCTGCTCAGCACCTGGTCTGTAGTTCTGGTGATTTAGTCTGTATTCACTGTTGAAATCGGTGATCTGATCCGTGTTTACTGTTGTTCTGGTAAAGTTACTTGTGTTATCTTTCTGTGTTGATATGTCTGATTCAAAGGTATCGCCGTTGAATTGTTTATTGAAACACTGGAAAGAGGCTGGGTTTGGACAGTCTATGCATAAAAAGAAGTTAATTGAGTATTGCACTCATTGGTGGCCTGAGTATAAATTACCAAATGAAGTACAGTGGCCGCCGGAGGGCACTTTGAACCATGAAATTATTGGTGAATTAATGAGGTTTTGTCAGAGAGAGGGCAAATGGGATGAAGTCCCATACGTCGATCTCTTCTTCTATCTCGAGCAAAAGCATGATTGGAGAGAGGGCTGTGGGTTAATGTTAGTGCAAGGTAACAGCAATAATAAGTGTACGGGATGCACAACGGAAAAGAAATGCATGACGTGTTTGGCTGTAGAAAATAGCAGTGGTAATGATTCAAAGACGGATTTACTATGTTTTGATGTTGCGCCTTCTGAGGAAGGGGTACCAATTAGACCCTCCGCGCCTGTCCTTCCCGTTGATAGTGATGACGAATCAAGTGATGAAAAGGAGGCAATAGCCGGTGTAAAAGGAATAACTGTAACCCCAATATCTCACCGAACTAGAAACAGAGAAAAAGAAAAGGAAGCGCAAAAGGGGGGAGGATTATCAAATGTGATAGCACCCCTGCGGCAGGCGGTAGGTGTTGGGGGGGAACCAGTCTATGTAAAAGTCCCGTTTTCGCCGGGGGATTTAGTGATCTGGAAGCAGTCGGCTGGCCCTTATCGGGAAAACCCAGATAAGGTTGCAAAAGTGATTAAGATGATAATTAAGACGCAGAATCCTGATTGGGATGATTTACAAGTCATTCTAGATACATTAATGGATTCTACAGAAAAGGATATGGTTATACGGGCTGCAAGGGATAAGGTGAGAGAAGATATCCGGAATGGGAGAGTAGAGGGGAATGTTGATGAGAATTTTCCAAAGGAAGATCCCCGATGGAATTATAATACAGGAGGCGGGTTATGCCGTCTCCAGAGGTATCAGGATTGGTTATTGATTGGCGTTCAAACTGCTATGCCGAAGCAAATGAATTGGTCGAAATTGTATAATGTAAGGCAGGAAAAGAATGAGTCTCCCTCAGCCTTTTTAGAAAGATTGAAAGAAGCTGCCAAAAGATATACGGATTTAGACATAGAAACGGAACAAGCAAAAATTCAGTTGGCTCTAATTTTCTTAGGGCAATCTCAAGATGACATTCGAAAGAAGCTGCAGAAATTAGAGGGTGCACAATTAAGGGATCTGGACGTAATGTTAGAAACAGCTTGGAAAGTTTATAATAATAGAGAAAAAGAACAATCGAGACGCCACCAGCAAAATTTGTTGGCTTTGATCCAGGGACAAGGCAGGGGAGTAGGGGTCCGGGGTAGGGGAGCTGGAAAAAGTAGAGGAGGAGGTCGGGGACGTGGTTCGTGGAGTGCCCAAGGAACTCCCCTGAGACCCCTCATGAGGCTTGGCATAAATCAATGTGCTTATTGTAAGCAAGAAAGACACTGGAAAAATGAATGCCCGGCTAGGAGCCCCGTGGGTCAGATGTCCGATGCGACGGGAAATGCGGTACAGACTATGGTGTTAGGGGAATACAGTAACAACAGCTGACTATATGAAGGCACGGAAGTGAAAACCCAGAATAAGGAGCCCTTAGTGACAATAAAAGTGGGAGACCGGGATGTAAGATTTTTAATAGACACGGGGGCTACTTACTCTGTATTAAATTCCTTACAGGGGGTGGTGGGTCACAAAGCTACAACAATTGTTGGTGCCACAGGGAAGGAGGAAGTACGGCCATTCCTGCAACCTTTGGATTTGTGTTTTGGAGAAAAGGAGCTAACCCACAAGTTCTTATATGTTCCAGATTGTCCAGTTTCTCTTTTAGGACGAGATTTGCTGACTAAATTAGATGCCACAATAACATTTGAGGATGGAAATTTGGTAATGAAAGTTCCGGAGTCAAAGGTAGGACAAATTTTACTATTAAAGGAAAATCCAATTGTAAAAATACCACAGGCAATAGAAGATGCAGTGATTCCCACGGTATGGGAAACTGACATACCTGGGAAGTCAAAGGCAGCTAAACCTGTGAAAGTAGAGCTGAAGGAAGGTGCTGAACCGGTACGATTAAGACAGTACCCATTGAAATTGGAAGCCAGATTAGGAATAGTATCTTTAATTGAGAAATTTTTGAAATATGGAATTCTAGAAGAATGTGAATCAGAATACAATACTCCAATTTTTCCAGTAAAGAAACCTGATGGTAGCTATCGACTAGTCCAAGACTTACGAGCAATAAACCAGATCACTAAGGACATACATCCAGTAGCTGCAAATCCGTATATCTTGTTAACATCTGTGAAAGAGAAATATAAATGGTTTACAGTACTTGATTTAAAAGATGCCTTCTTCTGCATACCCCTTGACCAGGAAAGTAAAAAGCTATTTGCTTTCGAATGGGAGAATCCACACAACGGGAGAAAGGCCCAGTTAACCTGGACACGCCTTCCACAAGGATTTAAGAATAGTCCAACTATCTTCGGAAATCAACTAGCCAAAGAGCTTGAGGAGTGGACTACAAGAGGCCATATCGGAATTCCTCGACAATGGTATTTGTTGCTGCAATATGTGGATGATATTCTGATTGCTGCTGAAACCCAAGAACTTTGCATTCAGGTAACAACTGAAATATTGAATCAATTAGGAATGAATGGATATAAAGTGTCAAAAAATAAAGCTCAGATTGCATCCACAACTGTGATCTATCTAGAATACGAGCTTTCTCAAGGACAGCGAAGACTAGGTATAAACCGTGTACATGCTATCTGTGCGATCTCAGAACCGCGTAACTTACATGAATTAAGATCTTTTCTAGGAATGGCAGGATGGTGCAGGCTCTGCATCATGGACTATAGACTTATTGCCAAACCTTTATACGAGGCACAGAAGAATAAGACCTTGGTGTGGGAAAGACCACAACAAGAAGCTTTTCAAAAATTGAAACAGGCCTTAATGCAAGCGCCTGCTTTGGGCCTACCTGATTTGAGTAAAGACTTCCAGTTATTTGTACATGAACGACAGAGACTTGCTCTAGGGGTATTAACCCAACGGCTGGGATCTTGGAAAAGGCCCGTAGGTTATTTCTCTAAACAACTTGACCCGGTAAGTGCTGGATGGCCGGTGTGCTTGCGGGCGGTGGCTGCTACCGTGATATTAATTCAGGAAGTCCGGAAACTGACTATGGGGAAAAAGATCAAAGTGTTTGTATCCCACATGGTGACTACTGTATTGGAACAAAAGGGGGGCCATTGGCTTTCCCCAAGTAGAATGATGAAATATCAGGCAATTTTGACAGAGCAGGATGATGTTATCCTAAAAACAACTAACCTAATGAATCCAGCTGTGTTTTTAAGCGCAGAGACTGAAGAAGAAAATCTGGATCATGATTGTGTGGAGGTCATTGAATATACCCACGCAAGTCGGCCTGACTTGAAAGATACCCCATTGGAGAAGACGGATTGGGAGCTTTTTACTGACGGCAGTAGTTTTGTGGAAAGCGGAGTGCGGTATGCAGGATACGCGATTACTACTGCCAAAACAGTAATTGAAGCTAAATCCCTGCCACCAAACACATCAGCACAGAAAGCTGAGTTGATAGCCCTAACTAGGGCATTAGAGCTCAGTGAGGACAAAAGGGTCAATATTTGGACTGACTCAAAATATGCATTCGGGGTTGTTCATGTACATGGAGCTCTTTGGAAAGAGCGTGGACTACTCTCCTCCCAAGGAACAAACATCAAGTACCAAAAAGAAATATTGAACTTGATTAATGCCGTTCAAAAGCCATCACTAGTTGCCATCATGCACTGTAAAGCTCATCAGAGTGGGACATCAACAATTATTGAAGGAAACCGACTTGCTGATCAAACAGCCCGATCAGTGGCACGACGAGTCTGGATGATGGTGGGTCTTGTCTCCCAAAAGGTAAGAGCAATTGATTTATTTCCTACACCTTCAGAGGCACCTGAATATTCTACAGAAGATGAGAAATTGGCAAGACTAGTAAAAGCTGTCAAGGATAATTCTGGATGGTATGTAACCACCAACGGACAAATTGTGGTGCCAATCACAATTATGAGAGGGATACTTCAGGCGGAGCACCAGAAGTGTCATTGGGGTGCAGAAGCATTGGTAACTTATCTAAGAAAACAAATTATCTCGGTCCAGATGTTAACAATGGCAAAATCTATCACAGCTAAGTGTGAAATTTGCTTGAGAAATAATCCTTTAGTTAAAAGAAAAGTAGATATGGGAAAAATTAGGACAGGTGTACAACCAGGGGATTGTTGGCAAATAGATTATGTGGAACTCCCCAAAACTCGAGGATTCAGATATCTGTTAGTTGGGGTATGCACCTTTTCAGGATGGCCAGAAGCCTTCCCTTGTTGCACCAACCAGGCACAAGAAACTGTAAAATAGTTACTGAAGGAAATAATTCCTAGATTTGGAGTACCATTGGGAATATCATCTGATAGGGGACCGCATTTTGTTGCTCAAGTGGTAAAGGAAGTCAGTAGATGTTTGGGAATTAAATGGGAATTACATACCCCGTGGAGACCCCAGTCTAGTGGCCAGGTGGAGAAAATGAATCAGACGTTAAAACGACAACTTAGCAAAATTTGCCAGGAAGCAAAAATTCAATGGCCCCAGGCCTTACCAATAGCGTTATTGCGAATTAGGATTAAAACTAGGAGTGGAATGTCGGTAAGTCTGTATGGCAAACCATATGAAGCACCTGATCCGAATCCAAGTGTACATGTAAAAGGTAATCAAGATGTGTACAATTATGTGTTGTCTCTCGGCAGGACATTGAATCGACTCAGATCCGTATTAGTGTGGAATCGCCCACTAGCACTTGAGAATCCGGTACATGATATAGAGCCTGGAGACACGGTGTATATAAAGACTTGGAGAGAAGATCCTTTAAAAGAACGTTGGGACGGACCTTATCAAGTACTTTTAAGTACATTTACCGCAATCAAGGTTGCTGAAATAGACTCCTGGATACATTACACCCGAGTGAAGAAGCTCTCCACCTGTGTGAGGTGTGAGCAGGTGCAAGACCTGCTTGACATGGTTGTGAAACTTAAGGAGGAGGTTGAGAGATTGAGAACCATCAGGGAGTGCGAAAGGGAGATCGACTGGTGGAGTAACACCCTGATGGGCCAGTCGGCAAGGTCCCAGGGAGGTACCCCCCAAAAGGAGATGGACCTCCTGCCCTCTCGGACAGAGGCGGAAGTCCTGAGACGGCCCCGCCCTTGTTGCTGTCGAGCAGAGGCAGGGGACCTAAAAGACGACGAGGGTTGGAAGTGTATTCCGGTTTGGCGTCACGGGCAGCCCCCCTCCCTGCCTGCTTTGTCTCCCCAGGTGCCCCTCCGTAATAGGTTTGAGGCCCTGGATCTTGAAGAAGAGGTAGGTGAGGAGGTGGTGCCAAGCCTGCCTACAAGATCACATAGGAAGAGGCGGTTGACTTCACAACTTAAGACTGCCTCTGATAAGAAAGAAAGAAGGGTGATTGTAATAGGAAATTCCCTTCTGAAAGGAACAGAGGGCCCAATATGCAGGGTTGACCCTCATCTTAGGGAAGTTTGTAGTCTACCTGGAGGCCGGATCAAGGATATTGCTAGAGAGCTCCCCAAACTGGTGCACCCGACAGACTACTATCTGCTGCTGGTCTTCCAGACAGATGGAGAGGAAGCTGCTTCCCGTAGTCTGAGGGGAATGAAGAACGACTTCAAGGTCTTGGGAAGGATGGTGAAAGACTCAGGGGCTCAAGTGATCTTCTCTTCACTCCTTCCATCTTCAAGGGAGGATGTGGGATGGAAAAGCAAAATTCAGTCTCTTAATGGTTAGCTCCAAGACTGGTGCTACAGACAGGGCTTTGGATTTTTTGATAATGGTTGGGTTTATAAGTCACCAGTCCGGACAGTGTCAAGTGGGAAAGGTTTATCTCGCAGGGGCAAAAGGATGCTGGGGCAGGAATTAGCTGGGCTCATCTGGAGAGCTTTAAACTAGGCTCAAAGGGAGATGGGGTTGTAGCTGGGCTTGTCCCAGTGGGGCAGCATTCTAAAACTGATGAGGACCGGGTGGCCTCCTATGCCCCAAGGGAGAAATTGGTGTGCTCAGTTCGCTCCCTGAAATGCCTGTACACCAATGCGCGCAGCATGGGGAATAAGCAGGAGGAGTTAGAATCCTATGTTCGGTCGGGAGATTATGATCTGGTGGCAATTACGGAAACATGGTGGGACAGTTCACATGACTGGAATGTGGTCATGGATGGCTATGCCCTTTTCAGGAAAGACAGGCCAGCCAGGTGTGGTGGTGGAGTTGCTCTCTATGTGAGAGAGCAACTACAATGTACTAAATTCTGCCCAGGAGTGGATGACGAGCGAGTTGAGAGTGTATGGGTCAGGATCAAGGGACAGGCTGGCAGGGGTGACACTGTTGTGGGCGTCTGTTACAGGCCACCAGATCAGGCTGAGGAAGTTGATGAGGCCTTCTATGGGCAGCTGAGAGTGGCCTCACAGTCACAGGCCCTGGTTGTTGTGGGGGATTTTAACTTCCCTGATGTTTGCTGGAAGGACCATTCAGCCAGCCAGCCACAGTCCAGGAGGTTCCTCCAGTGCATTGATGATAACTTCCTCATGCAGATGGTGGAGGAGCCGACTAGGAGAGGTGCACTGCTGGATCTCATCCTCACTAACAAGGAGGGTCTGGTCGAAGCAGTAAGGGTTGAGGGCTGCCTGGGTTGCAGTGACCACGAGATGGTGGAGTTCAGCATCTTGGGTGGCAGGAACAGAATAGCAAGTAGAATTGCAACCCTGGACTTTAGCAGGGCTAACTTTGGCCTTTTCAAGCAATTGCTGGGGGAAATCCCATGGGCAAGACTGCTTGAAGGAAAAGGGGCCCAAGATAGCTGGATTGCATTCAGAGATTGCTTCTTCCACGCTCAGGATCAGAGCATCCCCACACGAAGGAAGTCAAGGAAGGGAGCCAGGAGGCCTGCATGGTTGAATAGGGATCTGTTGAGTATGCTCAAGCAGAAGAGGAGAGTTTACAGGTTGTGGAAGCAGGGGCTGGCCACTTGGGAAGAATATAAGGCTGCTGTTAGAGGATGTAGGAAGGCAGCTAGGATAGCCAAGGCCTCCTTAGAATTACAGCTGGCAAGAGGGGTCAAGGACAGCAAAAAGAACTTTTTCAAATACATAGCAGATAAAACTAATACCAGAGGCAATGTAGGCCCACTGATGAACGGGGTGGGTGCCCTGGTGGCAGAAGATACAGAGAAGGCAGAATTACTGAATGCCTTCTTTGTCTCTGTCTACTCTGCTGGAGGCTGTCCTGGGGAGCCCTGTACCCCTGAGACCCCGGATGAAGCCAGGTCAATAGAGGAGTTTGCTTTAGTCGATGAGGACTGGGTTAGGGAGCAATTAAATAGTCTGGACATCCATAAATCCATGGGTCCAGATGGGATGCATCCGCGGGTGCTGAGGGAGCTGGCTGAAGTCATTGCTGGACCGCTCTCCATCATCTTTGCCATGTCTTGGGAAACGGGGGAGGTGCCCGAGGATTGGAGGAAAGCAAATGTCACTCCAGTCTTCAAAAAGGGCAAGAAGGAGGACCCGGGTAATTATAGACCAGTCAGCCTCACCTCTGTCCCTGGGAAAGTAATGGAACAGCTTATCCTTGGTGCCATCTCAAGGCATATCAAGGATAAGAGGGTTATTAGGGGCAGTCAGCATGGCTTTACCAAGGGTAAGTCGTGCTTGACCAACCTCATAGCCTTTTATGAGAATGTAACAAGGTGGATGGATGATGGCAGAGCGGTGGATGTGGTCTACCTTGACTTCAGTAAAGCCTTTGACACAGTCTCCCACAGCATCCTCACAGCTAAGTTGAGGAGGTGTGGTCTAGACAATAGAGTAGTGAGGTGGGTTGCAAACTGGCTTAAGGAGAGAAGCCAGAGAGTGGTAGTCAGTGGTGCGGAGTCTAGTTGGAGGCCAGTACCTAGTGGAGTGCCTCAGGGGTCAGTACTGGGGCCAATATTATTCAATATATTCATTAACGATTTAGACGAGGGAATAGAGTGTACTATCAGCAAGTTTGCTGATGACACTAAGCTGGGAGGAGCGGCTGACACGCCAGAAGGCTGTGCTGCCATCCAGCGGGACCTGGACAGGCTGGAGAGTTGGGCGGGGAATAACCTAATGAAATTTAACAAGGGAAAGTGTAGAGTCCTGCATCTGGGCAGGAACAACCCCAGGTTCCAGTATAGGTTGGGAAATTACATATTAGAGAGCAGTGTAGGGGAAAGGGACCTGGGGGTCCTGGTGGACAACAGGATGACCATGAGCCAGCACTGTGCCCTTGTGGCCAGGAAGGCCAATGGCATCCTGGGGTGTATTAGAAGGGGGGTGGCTAGTAGATCGAGAGAGGTCATCCTTCCCCTCTACTCCGCCCTGGTGAGACCTCACCTGGAATATTGTGTCCAGTTCTGGGCCCCACAGTTCAAGAAGGACAGGGAACTGCTGGAGAGGGTCCAGCGTAGGGCAACCAAGATGATTAAGGGAGTGGAGCACCTCCCTTATGAAGAAAGGCTGAGGGAGCTGGGGCTCTTTAGTTTGGAGAAGAGGAGACTAAGGGGGAACCTCATTAATGTTTATAAATATATAAAGGGTGAGTGCCATGAGGATGGAGCCAGGCTCTTCTCGGTGGCAAACAATGATAGGACAAGGGGTAATGGGATCAAGCTGGAACACAAGAGGTTCCGCTTAAATTTGAGAAAAAACTTCTTCTCAGTGAGGGTGACAGAGCACTGGAACAGGCTGCCCAGGGAGGTTGTGGAGTCTCCTTCTCTGGAGACATTCAAAAGCCGCCTGGACATGTTCCTGTGCGACCTCACCTAGGCGTTCCTGCTCCAGCAGGGGGATTGGACTAGATGATCTTTTGAGGTCCCTTCCAATCCCAAACATACTGTGATACTGTGATACTGTGAAAGTCCCAAAACTGTGGCAATCACAATTGGTGGGTCCAACCACACTTAAAATCACAACGCAGGATGTCTAACTTTTGTTACTGTTGTGTTTTTATAGTAGCTTATGTATCCGGACTGTATGCCACACTGATTTGCAAAGTCACTGGAGAACAATTATGTAAAACACGAAGGGCTATAGGAGATAGTGACGATACTCGAATGCCACAAGTAGTGCAGAGTGCACAGAATCAGGCAGAGAATCTGATGATAGGACTAATTCGAGATTTTTGCACGAACTCAAAATGCCACTAGCATCACTGCTTGTCTTCCCATCCCGAAATCATTCAAAGACCCAGTACAGTGGGGAATAATATCTACGACCTTACCGGAAATAAACAAGACTGGTAAGATAGTGTGTGAGTCCCATACTAAAATAGAGCAAGTACCAATTGAACAGTGAACAAAAGAGCTTGTTGAGAAGGCCATGATAAAAAGAGATGACTGCTTAAAGTTGCCAGGAGCAAAATTTATAAAGATAGGGCGATTTCATAATATTGGGTATTGCACGTATGAAAGGTGGACTGCCAAAACAGTATACGAAAAGGTTGAGCGAGCCTATTGGGAATGTAAAGATCAGGATAATCAGAACATAACTGAATCATGGGATATCATGTGGACGTTGAGTATAGTACAGCAATATCAATATAGTGAAGCATTTCCATGGTGTATACGATGGACCAATGTAACAAGAGGAGTAACAGTACCGTGGTGGAATTGCTCTCGAGTAATGACCTGCCAGACAGATGTGAGAGAAATACCTCTGTCCATTATTAAAGTTGCAGTAATCGCAGGTTGCATTTGTCAGAAACAATTGGATCCAAAGGAAGCAATCAAAATAGGCATTGATGGAGATAAGATAGATTGTAGAGGAACTATAGGTAGTGTGGGACATTTGGTTTGGGCCTTAAGTGATGGAACCTGGACAACACATTTACCGATAGCAGGACCTGTAAGGGAGGTTACTTTGGGGTTACCAACCCTATGTCCCATTTGGAAAAGGTCACCCTTGAAGAATAGGCAAGAACTCCTACAAGTTAGGCACAAATGAGAGATAGATGAAGATGATGTGTGGCACGAACCATCGGGTAGTGTTAGATTCGGCTGGGCATTAGAATCTTTCTTTGCACCAATCGCAGCCTATAGAAACAGAGAAATGATTGACAGATTAATTGGACAGATGGATCGATTGGCAAGGGTAACCAAAAAGGGTTTTCGAGAATTCAGTATACAATTGCAAGCTACGACCAAAATGACTTTGCAGAACAGAATGGCACTTGACATAATGTTGCTAAAAGAAAATGGGGTTTGTGGGTATTTAAAAGATAGGGTTGATCATTGCTGCATTCATATCCCAAATGTAACCTCTGAAGTGGAAAAAGATATTTCCCAATTAACCCAAACAGAAAAAGAACTGCAAGCGGAAAAACAAGATGTAGAGCAGAGCTGGGTTGGGGCCTTGCTAGGCAAATTGAACCTGAACCTGGGAGGATGGGTACATTCGTTATTGGAGAGTTTATTTTTGCTTGCCATTATAGTTGCTCTTTTCTTTTTGCTTTATGCTTGTATTAAGCATCAAATAAGTCAATCAAACGCCAGGAATGACCGCATCTTTACTGTTCTTAGCAGACCCACTTTTGACAAACCTCCAGCTTATAAGGAAAACATAATGTAGTGAAAATGCATTGTCTAGGAATAGAAAAGCATTTTCAAAGGGGGGAAATGTTCTAGTTGAATTGAATTTTGTGGGCTGTGTTTTGATTTTGTAGACCGTATCCAAGATTCTTGGCTTTGATGCTGTATCCAGGTTCAGAATGTGCATTCAAGCATGATTTTATATAACCATACCCTATTCTTAAAATTGACATAGATTTATGACATATTCTTTTAAAACAGGTAACTTAAACCATACCCTATTCTTAAAATTGACATAGATTTATGACATATTCTTTTAAAACAGGTAACTTAGAAATAACTGAAACATGCAAATGTTACTTAGCATCGCTTAGATAGACAGTTTGTGTTAGAATAGGTGTGGAATATGCTAATGGTTGTCAAGAATTGTAATGAATATGTATGTGACCAAATTGTATAAATATAGTGTAGTCTGAATCAGTTGCTGGAACCAGCTTTGGGTGCGAACCCCTGGTTTCCCAGCGCTGAAATAAAGCACCGCATATAACTGCACCTGTGGTTATGTGTCTTGAATTCTAACACTACCATTGGTTGTCACTGAGAAGAGCCTGGCTCCATCCTCATGGCACTCACCCTTTATATATTTGTAAACATTAATGAGGTCCCCCCTCAGTCTCCTCTTCTCCAAGCTAAAGAGACCCAGCTCCCTCAGCCTTTCCTCATAAGGGAGATGCTCCACTCCCTTAATCATCTTGGTTGCCCTATGCTGGACTCTCTCCAGCAGTTCCCTGTCCTTCTTGAACTGAAGGGCCCAGAACTGTACACAATATTCCAGGTGTGGTCTCACCAGGGCAGAGTAGAGGGGAAGGAGAACCTCTCTTGACCTACTAACCACCCCCCTTCTAATACACCCCAGGATGCCATTGGCCTTCTTGGCCACAAGGGCACAGTGCTGGCTCATGGTCATCCTGCTGTCCACCAGGACCCCCAGGTCCCTTTCCCCTACACTGCTCTCTAATAGGTCATTCCTCAACTTATACTGGAACCTGGGGTTTTTCCTACCCAGATGCAAGACTCTGCACTTGCCCTTGTTATATTTCATTACATTTCTCCCCACCCAACTCTCCAGCCTTTCCAGGTCTCGCTGGATGGCGGCACAGCCTTCTGGTGTGTCAGCCATTCCTCCCAGCTTGGTGTCTTCCTTATCTTTCTATCACCTTTTATGGTGGGAGGGATTAACAGAGGGCATCTGCCACGGATTATTGTTGTCTTGCTTTAAACATTGACAACAACTCATCAAAGGTGGGAGTTTAAAAAAAAATAGGTCTTAGTCATACATTTTTCTCCCTAGGGATTACAATGCAGAATACATGAGTGGTAGAAATATACCAAAGAGGTCAAATATCCCCGAAAAAGAAAAGTTATGCATGTGGGGCTGGTAGATTTCTCCTTGTCAGAGACTGAAAAAATTATGTCTCAAACATTGTGGCAAAACCAGTTCCTCCAGCCACAGGAGATGGGACATTGTCAGAGACTGAAAAGAATCATGCCTCAAACATTGTGGCCTAGTAGCAGGAGATGGGACACTCAGGATAAGGTGAATTGCGATTTACATACCAACAACAAGCTGAGGAGCCACAGACAAAGGCTGCCTGGCTGACAGTAGGAGGTGGGGGATGTGCTGGAGGAGCTCCATCTTCTAATACGTCCGGCATGGCACAAAGGGAAAAGCTGAGACCTTTCAAGATGGCCCAAAACTTGTCTGTCTTTCACAGTCATACCCCCCCTGCCCCCCCAACCCCGGACTCTTCTATCTTTTCACAATAACACCTCCTCAAAAGACCACAGAAAAAATTATGCAAACAGGCAACCCAGAAGGCTATAAAGAGGCTCATCTATACCAGCACTGGCAGGGAACCAACCATCCTGAAGACCACTCCACCCACCAGCCTCGTCGTGTGTTGGAAAGTAAAATGTGGGAAAGCAAGATGTGCGGTTCCAGCCGCACATGGATGATAAAGGAAGATCAATACTAACATGACCATTTGGACAGTCAAAGACATAATACTAACATAATAACATATAAAGGGCCTTGGACAGATTACTTTGAAGTACGTTTCTCATAATTGTAAAACGTTATAGGCCAGACTCGTGAGAACGGTATCTTGGGCCGGATAACCGTCCCCAAGTCCATGGGATGTGTGAATGTCCTTGGGCCTGGTCTGTGAATGAGTGGAAAAACAAGTGAGACAAATATCACATGAGTTTAGTGTGTTCTTAATAACAATTAGTGGAAAAACACCTTTTTGTAAACATCTTAGTCCTGGCCCATACCTGTAAATCCTATAAATTGTCAATGGTGAATAAAGAAGGCAGCCTAGGCCTAGGTCAGCTCTCTGCTTGGCCAGGCTCTGCGCTCCTTCCTGAACAAGATCTCTGCCTCTGCGTGAATTTCTGTCTGCGTCCTGGTATGCGTCGTTCCTAATCGCCACAAATGGTGCCCTGTGTGAGTGTGTGACCCCTGGAAGCTCTTCATCGAGCAGTGTGTTTGGCGGCGACCACGCAATCCGACAGGTGAGTAAATTTTATTTGTGGCCACATTAATCCCTATGGTATAGATAGGGATAAGCAGTCCTCGTTGAATGAGAGAGCTGCGGGATTGCGTTAGTATAGGGCAAGCCACTTCTCAGGAACATAAATTGTATTTGCAGGTTTTATTGCAGCTATTACATTCTTCTGGGTATCATATGTCTGAGAAGCAGGTAGCTTCGCTCCTGGTATGGGTGAAAGAACATTGTGCTTGGTTTCCGAGTGAGGGGACGTTTGACAGTAAAATTTGGAAACAGGTCAGGGAACAGCTACATGCACAAAAGAATTCAGTTCCCAATAGTTTACATATTACCTGGAGATTTGTATACTCTGCACTATCGCAATTGCGGTTGGCAGAGCACATACTGCAAGGGCAAACAGGGGAGGATGGACAGAAAAACACAAATGAGAATGTTGCTAGAGATTTGAGTCTTGACAGCAGTCATCCTTTTGAGTCAGGCTCTGTAGATCTCAAAAAAGAGTCAGTTTTATATCCATCATTAATGCCATCACAGCTGTGTAAAGATAAGGCCGGAATTTGTGTGGAGCTGGGTCAGGAGTCTAAAACTCTGCCCTCAGCACCTCCTTTGCCTGATTTTAATGATGCTTATACAGCACACAGTAACCCCTTCATGACTAAGACAGCAGAACACAAAGGGGTAATGCAAAAATGCCGTGAAAAGGCTATGGAGCACGGTGATTTTTCTTTCGCCTTTCCAGTTACTTACAAACCATAACAACCACCAGAAGATGACGGAATACCTGCTCCTGTGTATTGCCTTTCTGAAAATCAAGCAGCTTGTCAGGAATGTGAGTTAATTGTTTAACTGGTTGTTGTTACATTTGTTTCTTTGTGATATTGTTTGTATAAGTGCACTGTAAGCCTTCTCCCCACTTTTCCCACTCGTGCTGCAAGCTGCTCCGTGCTTCCCCCTCCTCCCTCCCTCTTCTCATGGTTTTTACTTACGAGATGGGATCAGAAATGACTGTTTTCAGTCATGTTCCTAAGAAATTAGTATTGGGAGGTGTTTTAGAACATAGGAAAGCACTTGGAAATATGAGGAAGGAAGATCTTGTGAAATATAGTAATAAATGGTGGCTGCTGTGTACGTTCGATGATTGAGAAAAGTGTCTGGAGAATAGAACCTTGAAGTATAACACTTTGTTGTTTCTAAAGCGAGAAGAGCAGGACAAAAATAAAACTCTACAAGAGATCATTGAATCATTTCAGACAGTTTTACAGGCGGAATGGTTTGAACTTCAACAAGCTGGGAGAGAGTTAACTGATAACACACAAGTCATAGAAAACTTGCTGAATGCTGTGAGATACTTTTCCTTATTAACCTGTTTTCTTTGTAGGTATTTGTTTAAGCATACTACAGTTTAATAGGTCTTTGTCTGTTATATGGTACAGTAAGTTCATAGACTGTTAAATCATGAGAATCCATGGACTCAAAATGTGCGTTTTGTGATTATACAGAAGATCATGAGTAATTTAGTTCTTTAATGCATGAATGTGATGATAATATTTTGTGTGTGACAGCTGTTACTTTTCTTTCTAGCATGCTAGCTTTATTCCAATATCCAGACTTGTGCAACTCTGTGATAGGCTGTGCCTCATCTCGATGTGATGGATTTGGCTCTTTTGTATGCACACCAAGTAAAGAATCCTGTTTTTGGGATAACAGTTGTAGCACACCAGATGAGACACTAATAAGAGCCTTGCCCAGTCCAGTTTGCTGTGGTGGCGGGGGGGCAGGTGCTGATTGGGCTCCAGCGTGCACTGACCTATTTTGTCAGGGAGACCCAGCGGCACCTCTACCTGGCTGAGCAGTAAGCAGTTCAAAGGTGCAATGCTAAAATCGAGATATTGTCTTGAATTAGTGTAACTGTGATCTATCTGCATATTTGAACTTGGTATTTGGTTTTCATATCTGAGCTCAGCATTTTATTTTGCATATTTCTATTTGGTACCAAAAGAATTTTGTTTGAGGAGATAATTACAAAATGGGAACCGGTTCTGCTACTAAAATACCACCTTGCTCCCCCTTAGGATGCATCCTTATACATTAGAGTAATTGCTCTTATTGTTATTTAGTAATTTTGAGAGCAGAAAAGAATTGAAGTTGTTAAACTCTGATTTGCACTGAATTTGTGTGTTTGTTGGAGGTATGGGAAAGAAAACTAAATGCTATGATGGATGAGAACTCAGAGGAGGTTGTATTTAAAAGTTGCTAGAATATGACCTGATTTGGATCTAGGAAAATTAAAGTAATCGACTGATGGTTAATATGCTGTTTATTGACATCTGTAAGACGTTGCAAACGGTAAATGGGGCTGAGGAATGTAACTATTGCTCAGCCAATTAGAATTGCATATAGAGTGTATTATGGCTGGAGTGAAATGGAAAAATAAAAAAGCAAAATATCACAGGCCTGTGCTGTAATGTTTCAACATAAATTTCAGGCCTGTATCAAGCTGCAAGATAAACTTAGCTCCCTGGCAGCTCCCAATTAGCACCAGCAATTAACGCCACCTGTGTGGCCTTGCCTGTATCTAAACTGCAGCAAGAAGAAAAAAAAAAAAAGAAAAACCTGGCTGCCCGCTTTCAAGGCGGTGAAAGCGGGGTTTTCTCTCCCCCCCACTGCAGCAATGTTGTAATACTGAATGAAGCAGTCCGAGGGTGAAATTTAAAGGCATCCCTAGCGAATCCGTAGTTCTAATGAAACTCGGAAATTAAACCAAAAATTTGTTAATAGACTTATTCTGTGGTAACTAGTTGTAAATGACTTCTTAGTAAATTCACCATGATAGTTTTTGAGATTGTAGGAAAGAAAGAAAGATCATTTTTTGAAACCAATGGAATGCTAAATTTGGAAAAAAGTTTTAACAGCTGAATTCTTGTATTTTCCAGAAAGTCCTATACTTCTTTTGGGTCAAGATTTGTTAAGTAAATTGTAATCTCAAATAAGGTTTTCTGAGAATTCTATTTAGTTGCATGTCCCACAAGAAGGTGCTTGGATGGTGCCTCACTGCTTGTGCAAGTGAGAAATATCCAAGGAAATTTTCGATGCTGTATTTCCTCTAGTATGGGCAACCAAAGTATCAGTAAAGGAAACACTACACTGATAGAACTGAAACAGGACTTCGATCCGGTAAGGGAAAACAATATCCAATAAATATGACAGCCAAAATGGAGTTAGAAACTTTGATGAATAAATTTATTGCAACCTTACAAATTGACTGCATTCGATTGGACTTGCGGATTTGTCTATTTATAGCTACAACACAGAAACAACCTGTGGCTATTGCGGGACAGTATGATGAGAATACAAACAGACTGATATACTTGGAATGGATTTTTTGGCCCAATTCTTTTTGTAAAACTATTACTGAGCCCCTGGAATTGATTGTTACTAAGATCAAAAAAGGCGGAGAACGGATTCAGACTTTAGTAGGCCGTGATCCATCTGTCATATATGTACCTTTTGTGAAAGCAGATTTTGATTTTTTTTATTCACAATCTCTGTCCTTGCAAATTGCACTAGCTGATTTTCTTAACAGCATAGCTTTTGGCATGCCTAAATGTAAATTGCTTCAAAATCTGCATGTCTTTGATATTAGACCACAGACTGTACTTGTTTTCAGTCCTGTCCCAAATGCTTGCACAGTTTTTGTTGATGGTTCAAGGAAGTCTCATAAAGCTGTAGTGGTCTGGTGTGAAGATAACGATTGGCATCATTCTGCTAAAATTGTTGAAGGTTCAACCCAATTAGTGGAACTTGGCGCAGTTTTGCATGCCTTAGAGCTTTTTAGGGAGGAACCTCTAAATTTGGTTTGTGATTCTGAGTACTTAGTCAAGGTCCTACAGCGCATCCCCTCCACTTTTCTTAAAGAAATCTCACAACAGCAACTTTTTGATATGTTTGTATCATTGCAAACTGCATTACAGCTTCGCAAACACCCACTGTTTGTTACTCATATACGCTCTCATACAACTTTATCGGGTCCCACAACTGAAGGTAAGGCAGTTGTGGATTCTTATACTGTAGCTACAGTCCGTTTCCAGTCTGCCAGGGCTTCACATGCTTTCTTCCATCAGAATGCTGCTGCCTTAAAAAAAATGTTTGGTCTCACTCTCAAGCAAGCGAAATGTCAAGGTCTGATTACAAGCTCGCCCTCCCTTGGAGTTAACCCTCGCAGACTCTCAGCTAATGACATTTGGCAGTCTGATGTTACACGTTTCATTTTTTGGCCTTTTGAAATATATACATGTTTCTATAGCATACTTTTTCAGGTATGCTTTGTGCATCTGCGCATACAAGTGAGAAAAGCAGAGATGTGCAGCATCACTGGACCCGCTGTTTTGCTATGCTGGGAGTGCCACAACAGATTAAAACTGACAATGGTCCTGGATACACTGCTAGATCCACGCAATATTTTTTACAGCAATGGGGTGTTTCGCATGTCACAGGTATTCCACATTCTCCCACTGGGCAGGCTATTATTGAACAGGTGCACTCCACACTGAAACGGATGTTATTTAAACAAAAAAGGGGGAATATGACACCTCAAGAACAATTAGACAATGCAACATATACTTTAAATTTTTTGAATCATACTATGCCTCCCTCCTCTATCGCAGCAGTGGAAAAACACTTCTGTGTTCCAGATTCACTATCTCAGAGACCAAAGGTTTTATACCAGGATCCCCTGCACAACAGTCAGTGGCAAGGGCCTGTAGAACTAATCACCTGGGGGAGGGGCTATGCTTGTGTTCTTCTTCCAACAGGACCAAAGTGGCTTCCTGCGAAATATGTTAAACCTTTCTACGAGTTGGACCAACATGATGCAGGACCCAGTACCAGAGATGCAGCATCTGTCCCTGCAGCAGAGGGCAACAAAGAAACAGAAGAGACGAAAGGAAGAGGCACTAGCATATCAGAATGATTCAGATTGACATTATTTGGACTGGGGACTAACTGGCGAAAAAACTTTCAATGCATTTGTTTTCCTTATTAGTATGGCTAACCAGCTTTCTCTAATATTTGTTAATAACTGTAATTGTTGTAATTTGTATTATTCTGTTCTATTGTAGGTTGATTTGCAACAGGAAAATGACACATAAGGTATGATGATTCACAGTGGACATTAAAACTCACCAACAGAATGCCCCCTTTTGACTTCAGAGGCAAGAGGTGACTGTCCACGACTCCAGAGTAGTTTGTCAGATGACTGTGGTCACAGGCTGGATTGTGAGGCAGTACACATTCCCCTGAAACCTGGAGCTTTCCATGCGGAGGTTGATGGCTCTTTAGCACCTTCTGTGCCCCCCTGTGCCTGTCCCCACATATATACACCTAGAATGGTACCAGGGTGTTGTCAACCAGCTTCACCTCTACCAACTGATGGGTCAGGAGGGGTGGGATCCTCGGTCAATTGACAGGGTCCTTAACAAAGGAGGTGCCCAGACTAGCTGAGAAGCTTCTGGACTACGTTGTAATGCCCACAGCCGCATCTGGCCAAACAATGAAACGGGGTTCCCTCCGAAGACCCCCTTTGAGTGGTCTTCTCGGACTTGCAGATCTGTGAACTGGAGTCCTTTCCTTAGACAGGAACACCATCTAAGGAAACTTCCTGGGATTAATGACAGCTCACTTCTTTATTTGAGTGAGTGACTATTTCTTGTGAGTACCCTGAAGTAAAAGGCCTCTAGTTTTGTTTCTTGTGAGTGACTACATGCACGTTGTGGATCCTCATTATTCTTATGATATTGTATTTAAATAATCTCCTTAGCTGATACCTGAACCTGTATTTTCTGTTATCAGAGTGCTAAATCTGTGTAATACCATTGAAATTGAATTGTAGTGTTTATGAGTGATATGAAGTAAAATAACAGTCTTAGCTAATGTGCAAGGCCTGATTTAGGACTGAGCTAGTACCCTGCAAAATAATTACATAGTTTGTAAGAATTAGGACTGTAAGACAAAATGGCTAACATTATCTAATAACATAAAGTGATTAGACCCTAAAACTTCATTTTCAGCTCTCAATCTGCATATATGGGTTTTTGTGGGAATTGGATATGCTTGTGTGATGTTTTTTCTTGTAGTCCCTCGAATCATCTGGAGAATGACACAGAATGCAAAGAAGAACAAAGCCAGGGTCCTTACTGCGCTCATTGAGAACCTGATGTTTAACACAAAAAAAGGGGAAATGTTGGAAAGTAAAATGTGGGAAAGCAAGGTGTGCGGTTCCAGCCGCACATGGATGATAAAGGAAGATCAATACTAACATGCCCATTTGGACAGTCGAAGACATAATACTAACATAATAACATATAAAGGGCCTTGGACAGATTACTTTGAAGTACGTTTCTCATAATTGTAAAACTTTATAGGCCAGACTCGTGAGAATGGTATCTCGGGCCGGATAACTGCCCCCAAGTGCATGGGGTGTGTGAATGTCCTTGGGCTGGGTCTGTGAATGAGTGGAAAAACAAGTGAGACAAATATCACATTAGTTTAGTGTGTTCTTAATAATAATTAGTGGAAAAGTACCTTTTTGTAAACATCTTAGTCCAGGCCCATACCTGTAAATCCTATAAATTGTCAATGGTGAATAAAGAAAGCAGCCTAGGCCTAGGTCAGCTCTCTGCTTGGCCAGGCTCTGCGCTCCTTCCTGAACGAGATCTCTGCCTCTGCATGAATTTCTGTCTGCGTCCTGGTATGCGTCATTCCTAATCGCCACAGTCGTGGGAACCAAACCAGACACCTGAGGATGCTGCACTCCCAAACTACAAACCCCAGCATCCTCACTGCGGGACACCAGAGACCACACATCACCGGACCCAGACTAGAAGTCCATCCATGCTGTGGAGCCGTAAGGGTGGTGGAATGCCTCACTTTCTTTCTCCTTTTCTGTTGTTCTTTCTTTCCTTCTATTTTTCTTTCCTATGTCCCTATTTCTTTGCCTGTCTTTCTGTGAGTAGTATAATAACATAAGGCTTACAACCCCATATGTGCAGCAAACCCTTTTATGCAAATCCTTTTGCTGTTAAACTGTTCACCAATTAGGCTTAAGTAACGTAAATCTTTCTGCTGCTGAATCATCTGCTAATTGGGACAAGCTGCAAAATAAAAGGTGTTGCTTTTCTTGTTTACGGATCTTAAGTACTGTGTGTACTGTTTTCCAACCAAGGGGACCCAGGAACCTGGGTCACTTCTTCCCCCACTCATACCTCTGGGTGGGACATGACACTCCCTTAACCATGTTTCTCTTATGAGAAACCATGTTTCTCATAACCATGTTTCAAACCATGTTTCTCATGTTTCTCATAACCATGTTTCTCTCTTATGAGACAAAACAATTTTGTTTGCTTGTAAATGTGTGAAATTTAAACTGCTGTGACTGAAATTTTACATATTAGGTGTCTACCCAAGATACCTGAATGTCTATCCACCCATTTATATGTAATATTTGTGTGAGTACGTGTGTGTATACATATTGCATATATCTGTAATTATATCAAATTACCAATTGGAAAGGCAGCTAAAATGCTTCAGTCACTTTTTACAATAAGACTTGGAGTTTTTTTGTCCATTTTAGAAAACTCTTAGCAGTTGCTGCTTTGTAAAAGTCCAGTAGCTCTGCTCTCATGAGACCAGAGCAAAAGTCTGCTAGGGTGAGAACTTTGTGTTGTGTCTTTGCCAACATATGAAAACCTCTCCCAGTCTCTGTGATGCTGGGCTTCAACATCCAGGACAGCCATTCATTTCTCAAAGGTAATTTTTCATACATTCCTTGTCTTTTCCAGTCTGAACCTGCACATGGGCCTCAGATAAAATGCATCAGATTTTAGCAATTAAATTACATAAAGATTCAAAAAAAAATCACAGAGCAGCTGAGGTTGGAAGGCTCCTCTTAAGATCACTTAGTCCACCCCACCATGCTCAAGCAGGGTCAGCTACAGCAGGTTGCCCTAGACTATGTCTGGTCAGGTTTTGAATACCTCCAAGGAGGGAGAATCTACAACCTCTCTGGGTGATCTGTTCAAGTGCTCAGTCATCCTCACAGTTAAAATGTGTTTTGTGATGTTCAGATATAACCTTCTGTGTTTCAGTTTGTTCCCACTGCCTCTTGTCTTGTCGCCAGGCATCACTGAGAAGTCTGGCTCCATCTTCTTTATTCTTCCCCATCAGACATTGGTACACACAGATAAGAACCCTCTAAGACTCCTCCAGGCTGAACAGTCTCAGCTGTCTCAGTCTTTCCTCATAGGAGAGATGCTCCGGACCTTTAATCATCTTTGTGGCCTTTCATTGGACTCTCTCCCATATGTCCATGTGTGCTGGTTTGACTGAAAATGGGTTAATTTTCTTCATGCAGTTAGAAACCTTTCTTTTTCATAGCTAGCATGCTCATTATTTGGACTTAGTTTGAGAACAAGCAGATAACACCCCAGCACAGAGCTAATGTTTTTAATTGCTCTGGTCTGAGAGCCAAGGACATTCTGAGTGCCTTGCTTACAGGTGTCGAGGAAGGGAAGGCAGAGATGGGGCAGAGCTTGACTGACATCCAGATTGACCAGTAAGAGTATTCCATCCCATTAGTGTCATACTAATTATTTAAGGAGAGTTGGGAACTTCCAATTGGCTCTTCTGGCTGCTCGGTGTGGATGCAGTTCATGAGGAATTGCCTTGAGTATCTTTTATTTCTATTTTATATATATATATTTACTAGAATTGTATTAGTATTTTTGTTATTTTATTAAACTGTGTTTATCTCAATCAAAGTTTCTCCCTTCCCTTTTGATTCTCTCCCCTGTTGGGGGGTGGGGGGTGGAGGAGGGAGTGAGTGAGCGACTGTTGTAGTTGTATTGCTAGCTCGGGTTAAACCATGACATGCTGCTTGTCTCAAGAGCAGTGCTGCAAAAATAAAACTATCAATATTTATGAAACATTCATCTATTCTTACCAAAGCTTAGAAATGTGGAATAAATGAGACATAATGTCAGACACTGAATAGTGAGAGGAAAATCCAGCTACCAAATAGCTGTTCATTAGATGAGTGCTATACGTTGAATAAATCAGTGTCCCATAGAATAACTGGGATATTTGACTATGGGATCACAGCACTATGGAACTGTGCATATGCAAAACTCATAGAATCACAGAATGGTTAGGGTTAGAAGTGACCTCTAGAGATCATCTAGTCCAACCCGCCTGCTAAAGCAGGTACATCTAGAGTAGATTGCACAGGAATGTCTCCTGGCTGGTTTTGAATGGCTCCAGAGAAGGAGACTCCACAACCTCTCTGGGCAGTCTGTTCCAGTGCTCTGTCACCCTCAAAGTAAAGAAGTTTCTCCTCATATTCAGATGGAACCTATGCTTCAGTGCCATAGTGCCTGAGTTTGTCTTAACATCATTTATTCATAAATGTATTTTGTGCACAAAAATGTGCATATGTGTATGTGACTGTTCGGTGGATGAGGAACTGGCTGGATGGTCACATCCAGAGGGTGATGGTCAATGGCTCAATGCCTGGATGAACACTGGTGACAAGTGGTGTGCCTCAGGGGTGCTTATTGGGACCAGTACTGTTTAATATCTTCATCAACGACATAGTAGTATTGAGTGCACCATCAGTAAGTGTGTGGATGACACCAAGCTGATTGGTGTGGTTGACATGCCTGAGGGATGGGATGCCATCCAGAGGGACCTGAACAAGCTCGAGAAGTGGGCACACATGATCCTCAAGAGGTTCAACAAGGCCAAGTGCAAGGTCCTGCACCTGGGTCAGGGCAATCCCCAGTATCAATACAGGATGGGGGATGAAGGGATTGAGAACAGCCCTGCTGAAAAGGACTTGGGGTACTGGTGGGTGAAAGATTGGACATGAGCTGGCAATGTGCACTTGCAGCCCAGAAGACCACTTGTATCTTGGGCTGCATCAAAAGAAGTGTGGCCAGCAGGTCAAGGGAGGTGATTCTGCCCCTCTGCTCTGGTGAGACCCCACCTGGAGTACTGCATCCACCTCTGGAGCCCTCGGTACAGGAAAGACATGGACCTGTTTGAGAGGGTTCAGAGGAAGGCCACAAGAATGATCAGAGGAATGGAACACCTCTCCTATGAGGACAGGCTGAGAAAGTTGGGGTTGTTCAGCCTGGAGAAGAGAAGGCTCTGGGGAGACTTTATTGCAGCCTTTCAGTACTTAAAAAGGGCCTATAGAAAGATGGGGACAGAGTTTTTAGCAGGGCCTATTATGATAAGACAAGGGGTAATGGTTTTAAACTAAAGGAGGGTTGATTCAGGCTAGATATGAGGAAAAGACGTTTTACAATGAGGATGGTGAAATACTGGAACAGGTTGCCCAGAGAGGTGGTAGATGCCCCATCCCTGGAAACATTCAAGGCCAGGCTGGACAGGACTCTGAGCAACCTGATCTGGGTGAAGATGTCCCTGCTCATTGCAGGGGTTAGGACTAGACGACCTTTGAATGTCCCTTCCAACCCAAACTATTCAATGATTCTGACACATGCATGTGCATATGGTATATAATAATGCTAACAACCTCATAAATGCAACATCTGGTTCTAATTAAACTGAAGGGCCTATACAAAGAACCGTATGAAAACATGCAGCTGTAACCTCTTGACTTTGTGAAACTGTCCAACATATCAAGGGGCAATCCTTCATTTCTTCAAAGGTAATCCCTCACAAACCACTTATCCTCTCAAATCTCTCTCTGCACACAGTGTTTGCATTAGGGACCATGATTTATGGATGCCCAGTCCTTGGATGGAGAGGCCAGCTTCTTGTTCCTGTGGTTACTTGCATCTTGGTTCAAGGTTAAGCTACTCCCATATCAAAATCAGTGTCAGGCACAGCATCTAACGGCCAGGTTATTGATTACCCTAGGATGCTTAAAGGTCAAAGACCAAAGTGCTACTTACTGCCTTTGGGATGAGTCAATATTTTTAATATTTTTATTCTCTTTCTTCTGAAGAAGTAGTTGCTGCTCAATTACCACATGTCTGGGTTTAACAAGGTCATACAAATAATTGTGTGCATACGGTTATCAGGCCTTGCCTTAAAGTTTGCCTCTGGAGTTCTGAAATACAGACTCCAGAGCGAACAGTTATCAGGGAGGGAAGATGCCTGAAAGTTTGCTTTTGCGAATGGGTACAGGCCTCCCCTGAAAGTTTGCCTTCAAAGCTCTAAATACAGACTCCAGAACAAATGGTTATCAGGGAGAGAAGAATCCTGAAAGTTTGCACCGCAGCGGATACTGGCCTCACCTGAAAGTCTGCCTCCAGAGCTTCAGGGCACAGGGCAAACAAACAAACAAACAACAACAAATAAAACCAACAACCAAACACCTAAATGCTATGATGGATGTGAGGTTGTATTTAAAAGTTGCTAGAATATGAACTGATTTGGATCTAGGAAAATGGAATAATGGATTGATGTTTAATATACTGTATTTTGACATCTGTAAATTGTGAAAGGTAAATGGGGCTGAGCAATGTAACAACTGTGAGCTAACTGGAATTGTGTATAAAACTCAGCTCATTGTAACTGAGGAGTTTTCCAGAGCCTCCCACTTCGTACCAGCGATTATGCCAGCTGCGTGGCCTTGGCTACATCTGAACTGCAGCAAGAAGAGAAAGAAAAAAAAAAAAAGAAAAAACCTGTTTTCCCTTTACTAAGCGGAGAAAGGGGGGCTTTACTCCCCCCGCTCTGTCTTTTTTTTTTCTCTAGAGTAATGTCATCCATCCTTGTTGTGGCACTGTGTTGCTTCTTGGCTTTGAATCAGGGGTTGTTGGTGTTGTTCATTTTTGCTTCTGTCTTGTTTCCTAGGTTTTGGCACATCTGGGGAAAGAGCTCATCATTTTACCTCCTTGCTGAAGTCAGTCTTTTCACACAGGTCAGCTTTGGGGAGACCAGAGTGCTCAGTGCTTCTCTGGGTCAGAGTGGTACTAATTTGGGTGTGGAGTGGAGCCAGGTTGGTTTGATGTGGAGTTTGAACTGATTTGTTTTCATTCTGGGCTGGAGATCCTGCCATCTCAGATGGGGGAGAGAGGGAGGTTTTATTCCCCCCTGTGGGTTATCTTGGCTGTATTTATAGGCAATGTGCTGATTTTAGTTATTGGACCTGCTGTGTTAGCATGGGAAGTTACTGGGGGGTTGTGGAAAATTACAGCCGATGGGTGTAAGAACAAAGCACAGGAACTGGTGGTTTGGCAACAGTATCTTGTTATAGTCGCGCGAAGCTTTCCTAACACGAAAGGCATGTAGTTACAAGGACCTAAGATAAGATATGCATGCTTTCTTACTAACCTATCATGAGCTCAGCTTTTGTAATATGTATGAGCTAATTAGTTGGTATACCAATCAGTATAATCCACGATAGTAGTTGTAATGTATGTAACAGTATAAAAGGATTGTGTAGAGAACAATAAAGTGGACACTTTGCTTGCATCAAGTTGCGTCCCCGTCTCTTCATCGCGGCAAATGGTGACCCCCGACGTGATCTTTGGTGAAGACTCCGCCGGAGGCTGATAATCACCTATCTGGTGGCGTGCTGCGAGTCCCGCAGAACTGGGAACGCTGCTACAAGGAGCAGGGAAAAGCCGGCTACTGAAGTCATCACCCCCGTCTGGAACGAGAGGTGAGCTGCGGGAAACTAGCAAAATGGGGAATCAGACGAGTTCCCCTGAAAGAGACGTTTATGAGCTAATGAAAGCTTTACTTAATAAGCATGGGGAAAAGACCCTTTCGGGTCAGGACCTCAAGCTGATCCTTAAATGGGTCCAGGTTAAGATCCCTACAGTTACTGCTTCTTCGATTTTTACCCGGGAACTTTGGGACGATGTAGGGGTGAAATTATGGGATGCAGCTACCTCTGGAGATGAGGAAGCGCAACATATGCTCCCACACTGGAGAAAAATTTTTGAGGCTGTGAAAGCGCAAGAGCAGAGCCAGCGAGGTTCAGAAGGGGAGACAAAGCCCTCTGCACCATCATTACCGTCACCACCCCCCTTGGCCTGTGCAGCGGGGTATCCCCCGGAGGATGATCCCTTTGATCCCGGACCTGTTGATCCCGAAAAAGAACCCGATCTTTTCCCTCCTGATCCTCATAATGCCTGGGGAGAGATCAAACGCCAAGCCTTAAAGGAGGGGGAGTTAGAGATAGCAAGGACTATAGTAGCGCCTGTTATATATCAAGGAAGGGGGGGGGCGGCTCAATGGGAAGCATTATCCTTCTCAGTGATTAAGGAGTTGCGTCGTACGGTTACCGAGCACGGGTTGTCTTCTCCTTATTTTGCAAGCCTTTTATCTTCTGTATTCGATACATATGTCATGACCCCACATGATTTAAAATCTCTCGCGCGATTGTTATTAACCCCGACGCAATATACAATGTGGGAGTCTCAATGGAGAACGGGGCTGCAGACAATTTTGTTGGGGTATGCGGGACATGCGAATGCTGCCCTAGCTGCCTTAACCATAGAACATCTTACTGGGACTGGGCAACATGCAGACCCGGTTGGACAGGCAAGGGATATCCCCCGAGAAGCCTTAGAAGCAGTCCGGGAGGAAGCGAAAAAGGCTTTATTGAAAGTTCCTGATTCTCAAAAGCCTCAGAAAGCGTTTACTAATATCACCCAAGAGCCCCGAGAGCCGTATATGCAATTTGTAGACCGCTTGAAACAAGCCTTAGATCGGCAAGTAGATAATACCGAGGCTCGAGATATCCTATTACTTAAATTAGCAGTGGAAAATGCCAACGCTGATTGCAAAAAACTTTTAAAATCGCTTCCAAACCAAAATCCTACTTTGATTGAGATGATTGAGGCGTGTAACAGAATTGGCACTATGGATTATAAATATGAAGCGATGGCTGCTGCCTTTGCGGCCATGCGCGGACCTGTGGGAAACAGTAAGCAACAGAACTGTTTCGGTTGTGGGAAGCCAGGTCACTTTAAAAGAGATTGTCGCAGCGCCGGGGGGAAGAGACCCCCAGCACCTGGTATTTGTCCCAGATGCCAGAAGGGACGGCATTTTGCAAACCAATGTAAATCTAAATATGATGTGAATGGGCATCCCATACCGGGAAACCGGCAGTGGAGCGCGAACCCGCGGCGCGTGCAGACACAAGTTCCGCGGCCAGCCTCAACGCCCCTGCAAGCGCGGGGGGAGGAGCGGGGGACCGGAGGGTTTCCAGTCTCTCTCCCGCAACAGCAGGGAGCGCCGGCCTGGACCTGGCAACCGCCCACACAGTAACGCTGCTTGATTCCTCTGTTCACTTACTGCCTACCAAAGTTGCAGGCCCTTTGCCTCCTCAAACGCAGGCTTTATTATTGGGAAGATCATCCACCACCCTGTCAGGGCTTTTTGTATTGCCTGGAGTAATTGATCCTGACAGTAATTCCGAAATCAAAATTATGGCTTGGACCCCATTTCCTCCTTGCACAGTACCAGAGGGAAGTCGTATTGCTCAATTGATACTGATCCCTAAGGAGGACTATGTCTCAATCCCTGACCAAATGCTCCCACGGAGACAGGGAAGCTTTGGGTCTACGGGAGAACCACTAATTTTATGGGCTCAAGCCATCTCACAAAAGCGTCCTATATGTCAATGTACCCTCATTTGCAGAGGTCAGCAAGTCGTGTTGAGTGGAATCATTGATACAGGTGCAGATGTTACCGTTATTTCTCAAGCGAAGTGGCCTTCTAGGTGGCCTTTAGCTGATGTCTCTCAGACGTTAGCAGGGATTGGGGGGTGCGGAGCTAGCCGCCAAAGCGCAGAAATAATACAAGTTCAAAATTCAGAAGGACAAGTTGCCTCAGTCAAACCGTTTATCTTACCAGTACCTATGGTCTTGTGGGGGCGTGATGTGTTGTCTCAGTGGGGGGTGTCTATCCAGACACATTTTTAGGTGGGGCCATTGAGGGGCGTGAAACCCCAAAGTTAACCTGGAAGACAGACACTCCTATTTGGATTGATCAATGGCCCCTGCCACTGGAAAAACTTCACGCCCTCCAAGAAATAGTTAACGAACAACTATCTATGGGACATATTGTACCCTCAACGAGTCCTTGGAACTCGCCTATCTTTGTTATTAAAAAACTGACTGGCAAGTGGCGCCTGCTCCATGACCTCAGAAAAATTAATGACGCTATGGAAGATATGGGGGCCCTGCAGCCTGGGCTTCCATCACCTACCATGATCCCTAGAGATTGGCATTTAACCATCATAGACCTCAAAGATTGTTTTTTCAATATTCCATTGCATCCAGATGATGCCCCTAAATTTGCCTTTTCTGTACCAAGCGTCAACATGCAAGCTCCTTTGCAAAGATACCAGTGGGTTGTGCTACCGCAGGGAATGAAAAATAGCCCTACAATATGCCAATGGTATGTAGCAAAGATACTTAGTCCTGTTAGAACTGCAGTGCCTGCTGCATTGTTATATCATTATATGGATGACATTCTAGTGGCAGCACAGCACCATGAAGTCATGGAGGAAGCTGTAGCCCTTGTCGTGGCTGCTGTAAAATCAGCAGACCTCTGTATTGCACCAGAAAAAATTCAAAGAATGCCACCTTGGAAATACTTAGGATGGCGTATAAGGGCTCAGACTGTTACCCCGCAACCCTTACAGATACAGGCAAATGTAAAGAACTTACATGATGTACAAAAACTGCTGGGTACAATCAATTGGGTCAGACCATTGTTAGGAATCAGTAATGCGGACCTTCGTCCCCTATTCGAAATGCTTAAAGGAAGCTCGGATTTAAACGCTCCGCGAACTCTTAGTCCTGAAGCCATAGCTTCCTTGCATAAAGCTGCAACAGCAATTGCCTCCAGACAAGCGCATCGATGGGAACCAGAATTGCCTTTTCAATTAATCATCCTTAATCCTGCTAGACAGCCTCATGCACTCATTTTTCAATGGGACTGCCAGAAAATGGACCCTTTACTAATCATTGAATGGATTTTTCTGCCTAACCAAGCCACAAAGACGATTTCTACCCAACATGAGATGTTTGCATCTTTAATCATCAGGGCCAGACAGCGATTACTTACCCTGGCGGGCACGGACTTTGCCCTCATATGTATGTCAGTAACAACTGTTTACCTGCAATGGCTACAACAACAATCAGATGCACTAGGTATAGCCCTGACTGGCTATGCAGGCCAACTCACTTCTCATCCGCCTTCTCACAAGCTGTTAAGCATTGATTTTCACCTTTTACCTGTTCCAAAGCGGAGTGACCAGCCTTTACAAGCCCTTACTGTATTCACAGATGGGTCTGGCAAATCTCACAAGTCTGTTATCCTTTGGTGGGATGAACATCGGGAACGGTGGAGCTCAGATGTAGAGACTGTACAGGGTTCTCCTCAAATAGTAGAATTATCTGCAGTTGTTCGAGTGTTTCGAAAATGGTCTGCCCCTCTCAATATAATCACTGATTCTGCTTATGTTGCAGGAATTGTTAGCCGAGCAGAAGCTTCTGTGCTACGGGATATTTCTCATGCGGCACTGTTCAATCTGTTACAAGAACTCATTTTCCTGTTAGATTCCCGCCTTCACCCTTATTTTATTATGCATGTCCGATCTCACACTTCTCTACCTGGTTTTATTGCAGAAGGGAACCGACAAGCGGATTTGCTTACGCTACCAGTGCAGGTGTTACCAGATCGATTAGCGCAAGCTCGACTCAGCCACTCCTTTTTTCATCAAAATGCTGCAGGCCTTAAGCGTCAATTTGACCTCACTACACAACAAGCCCATGATATCATTGCGGTGTGTCCTGATTGTCAAAGGCACTCTTTCCCTTCTATAGCAGAAGGAGTTAACCCCAGAGGGCTACAAAGCCTTCAACTCTGGCAAACAGATGTCACTCATTTTGCTGAATTTGGTCGTCTAAAGTTTATTCATTGCTCTATTGATACATTTTCCGGAATGTTATTTGCCTCCTGTCATGTAGGAGAAAAAGCACGCGATGTGCGAAAACATCTGATGCGCGCCTTTGCTACTTTGGGGGTACCCTCTCAAATCAAAACTGATAATGGCCCTGCGTATGTATCTAAAACCTTGACGACCTTTTTTGCCTCTTGGGGTATATCACACATTACAGGTATCCCTCATTCTCCTACGGGACAAGCTTTGATAGAACGATCTCACCAAACCTTAAAACGTTTGTTATTAAAACAAAAAGGGGGAATAGGGGCTGCTACACCAGAGGAGCGCTTACAGAAAGCCTTGTATGTTTTTAATTTTTTGAATTGTTCCCTGTTAGACAGCAATCCTCCAGTAGTTCGTCATTTTAGCACAAACACCCTTTTTGAACCCAAGATTAAGCCGCCAGTATTGATCCGGGACCCCGAAACAGGTAAAGTGATGGGACCCTATCCCCTTGTTACATGGGGTAGAGGTTATGCTTGTGTTTCCACAGAGAGAGGTCCTCGCTGGATCCCGGCAAAGAACGTGAGACCCTTCCGAGAAACATTGCAACGGCAGTCTTCTGATAACGCTCCAGAACCTGCGTTCGATGAGGAGAACGTTGCTCCCGAATGAATTCCGTCTCAGAAACAGATAAGCGAGAGCTTCAATGTCCAGACTGCGAAGTGTGCAATTTCTGGATCCTTAGAATTTGTGCTGACTGCGAAAGACCACAGTGGGTAAATAGGTGCCGCGTAAAACGGTGGTGTGACTATTGTTTGCAGGATTATCAAGGGCTCTTACAGAGGCTGTCAGTGGAAACTGGAATTGAGGGCGATAGAACTCGCTCCTATCAGGAAAAATTAGAAAAATGGCATAGGTATATTTTTGAGCAATCAAATATTGTCCTTTGGAAAGCCATTGAATGTGATAAATCTGTTCCAGTACCACAGACCTGGGAAGTAAACCCCGATAAGTGGGAGGAAACAAAAAGGAGGTGTCGGAAAAAGAGAAACAGAAGGAAGACTAAGAGCCTGCAGGAATGGGCCAAGTATTAATCTTTTTGTTAAGTACTATAAGCTTAGGTCTTAGCTTTGATTTACATCATGTTGACCCTCGTACTAATGTGTGGCTCACGTGGGCAAATCGTACCGGGACCACAGACTTTTGTCTGTCCCTGGCGCAAGTAAGCGATCCGTTTAGAACATGTTTAATTGGGTACCCATATGTACACCTAGACGATTTTCGAGGTTACGTTAACACCCCTGATTTGTCGAATGTACTCAATTCCTCATATTGGCAATGGAGGAGAAATAACAGTGACGGATGGTGTATAAAAAGTAGCGACTGGCCAGTAGAGCAGGGAGCCATGCTCCAGCAAGGCTTAATTCAAAGGCTCAATTTCTCTAATCACTTACCGTTTCAGGAACTGACACTTTGGGGCTCCTTCCCTCCACAGGGGGAATGGGAGAACATCTCAAATCGCGAAAATTGCTCTAATATGAGTCCGGAGATTCTTCCTGTTAACGGGACTGGAGTGGTCTATTTTGGTGATAGCTGGACTGGGTATTTGATTCGAGATGGTCACAAAGAGACATTAGATTCACTGATTCATTATCAAAACGTGTCAGGTAACTCTGGTCATTGGAACATTTCGATGAATACAGGGACTAGAGATGTGGCCAATATCACTGGACAGGTAAGGTTGCCAAAAGGCTATTTCTTGATTTGTGGAGATAGAGCATGGCCCGGAATTCCTTTTAAACCTGTGGGAGGACCTTGTTATATTGGGAGACTTACGCTGTTCGCACCTCATATGAGGGACGTGCTTAATCGTTCCCTGAGCAATAGTACCAGATCAAAAAGGTCATTGCGACAATTACAACCAGATTGCGATGATCACGTCAATTTAGGGTCTTTAGGATCTACTATAGCTCTGTCCCTATTTTTGCCTGGTGGAATGGCCGCAAGCAATTGGAATAAAATAAAACAATTGGCATGCTGGGCTGTCAAAGAATTTAACACGACCTCTGACATTTTGTCAGGATTAGCTCAAGATGTAGATAGCTTACGACATGTAGTCCTACAGAATCGTGCCGCCATAGATTTCCTTTTACTAGCCCACGGACATGGATGTCAAGAATTTGAAGGAATGTGTTGCATGAATCTATCTGACCACTCTGTGAGCATTCATAAACAGATTGCAGAACTACGAGAAAGGATTCACAATGTGCAGGAAGGAATGGATGGACTCGATGGGTGGCTAGCTTCTTGGGGAATTACAGGGTGGATAAAAGATTTACTTAAACAGGGAATTTTGATCCTTTTAGTAATTTGTGTATTATTACTAACGATTCCATGTATTTTGCAGTGCTTACAAAAGTCGATAACCGCTTCAGTAAATAAGATTTTTCTTGTACAAGCACAAGACCTTCCGAAAACTCCCAGTACAGAAATGTTGGTGAAGCAAGACGTCCTCGAACTGGTTGGGCGCCGACCTTGGGAAGAAGCAAATGTTTGAAAACAAAAAGGGGGAGATGTGGGTTATCTTGGCTGTATTTATAGGCAATGTGCTGATTTTAGTTATTGGACCTGCTGTGTTAGCATGGGAAGTTACTGGGGGGTTGTGGAAAATTACAGCCGATGGGTGTAAGAACAAAGCACAGGAACTGGTGGTTTGGCAACAGTATCTTGTTATAGTCGCGCGAAGCTTTCCTAACACGAAAGGCATGTAGTTACAAGGACCTAAGATAAGATATGCATGCTTTCTTACTAACCTATCATGAGCTCAGCTTTTGTAATATGTATGAGCTAATTAGTTGGTATACCAATCAGTATAATCCACGATAGTAGTTGTAATGTATGTAACAGTATAAAAGGATTGTGTAGAGAACAATAAAGTGGACACTTTGCTTGCATCAAGTTGCGTCCCCGTCTCTTCATCGCGGCACCCCCCCAGCAATATTACTGCTAGGGAACTGTAATACTGTATCAAGGAGTCTGAGGGTTGAAATTTAAAGGCATTGCCAGTGGATCCATAGTTCTAATGAAGCTGGGAACTTAAACCAAAAATTTTTTTTAATAGACTTATTCTGTGGTAACTGGTTGTAGGAGACTTCTTAGTAAATTCACCGTGATAGTTTTTGAGGTCTTAGGAGAGAACGAAAGAAAAGCTGTTTTTTGAGACCAACAGAATGCCAAATTTGGAACAAAGTTTTAATACATTAATTCTTGTAGTTGCCAGAAAGCCCTATACCTCTCTTGGGTCAAGATTCATTAAGTAAACTGTAAGCTCAAATAACGTTTTCTGAGAATTCTGTTTAGTTGCATGTCTTACAAGAAGCTGTTTGGATGGTGCAGATCTGCTTGTGCAAGTGAGAAATCTCCAAGGAAATTTCAAATGCTGTATTTCCACTAGTATTAACAGACAATGTTTTGATAAAGCAAATACTGCACTGATAGATCTGAAACAGGACTTCGATCTGGTAAGGGAAAACAATATCCAATAAACATGACAGCTAAAATGGAATTAGAAACTTGGAGGAATAAATTTATGACAAACTTACAGGTTGACTGCATTTGTTTGGACTTGCAGATTTGTCTGTTACATGTACCATTTGTGAAATTTAATTTTGATTTCTTATTTGCAATCTACATCCTTGTAAATTGCACTAGCTGATTTTTTTTAACAGCACAGCTTTTGGCATGCCTAAATGTAAACTGATGCAGAACCTGCATGTCTTTAACATCAGGTCACAGACCATACTTGTATCTGGTCTGATCCTACATACTTGCACAGTTTTTGTTGATGGTTCTGGGCAGTCTCATAAAGCTGTAGTGGTCTGGCATGAAGATAACAATTGGCATCATTCTGTAAAAATTGTTGAAGGTTCAACCCAATTAGCAGAACTTGGTGCAGCTTTACATTACTTAGAGCTTTTTAAGGAGGAACCTCTAAATTTGATTTGTGATTCTGAATATGTAGTCAAGGTCCAATGCACGTATCTGATTCTGAACTGTTTTTTTTTTTGTTTTGTTTTTGTTTTTAAAGAAAAAGGGGGGAGAAGTAGGGAAAACACCACAAAGACAATTGTCAAAAGCACTGTATGTGATGAATCACTTATATCTAAGTGGTGCAGACCAGATTTGCCCTGTGATGAAACACTTTGCAAGTATGACCCAAAACCATGCTAAATCAGAAAGAAGCGACATTAGCTATGGTCAAATCACTAGTTAATGGTAAATGGAAAAGGCCACATCAATAGATAACCTGGGGAAAAGGTTATGTTTGTGTCATTACAGGCCAAGGATCGAAGTGGATTCCTGCAAAATGGGTTAAGCCATGGCTGAATAAAGACAACAAAGACTTAACGGATGCAGATGGACAGGAGAGAGATAAGTTGTGAGGACTGTTTCAGATGTAAACCATGGATCCTAATTCAGTGTTATGGATGCTCACAGACCTGGTGGTCTAGAAGCCCATTAGCAAGCAGGTGGTGTACCTTCTGTGGAGAATGGCAATTTGAACAAGCAGCAGGAGAGCCAAAAGGGCGATATTACACTTAGATAGTCAGTGCAAAAATGAGGTAAAATTATGAGACATTCCTACCATAGTATCTACTGCACTCCTTCTCTCTAGTCTAGTGGCTGGTAAAGCTTTAGGAGACATATCAAAGTTAAGCTATTGGTCTTTTAAAAAGGCTAATCTAACTTCTGAGATACTAACTCAATTAATAGTAGATGTTGATGGCATTAGGCATGTTATACTTCAAAATTGTGTTGCTATAGATTTTTGTTGTTATTGTAAGGACATGGTTGTGATGAATTTAAGAGAAAGATGTTGCATTAACTTGTTTAATCATTCTGGATCTTTTCATAGTACTTTAGACAATCGAAACCTGCACGTTAATAAGATTGTCATGGTGGAATTAGGGTTTGACAAATGGTGGGTAGTTGTTTGATCTTATTATGCAAGGCTTAGCTACATTATATGTAACTGTAATCGTTGTTAATCATATGTTGTATGCTGCAGTGTATTTCAAAGATGATTCAGCTCTTTGTAAACAAGGCCAGGCTGGTTCAGAAACAAAAAGGAGGAATTGTGGGAGATCTGAGGGATTTTCTTGAGGTTGTTGTGTGGATGGGTTTCTATTAGATAGAGATTTATTTCTGAACTAGCCAAAGGAATCTCAAGGCCAGCTCGAAGGCTGAAAAACAACACCTGTTGTGGGAGTGAGGCCTCAGGGCCTCAACAAGATGTATATATAAGGAGGCTTGTTTCTGTAATAAATGGATTTGCTTGAATTCATATTGGATTGTGTGGAGTCCATGAATTTTTGCCCTCGCAGCACACACTCTGGAGTGAACAGTTATCAGGGAGGGGAGACGCTTCATGAACGGGTACAGGCACCCTGAGAGAATGTAAGCAGCATTTGGCTTGGCATATTTCCCCCAAGCCGTAAATAACAGAGTAAACCTGCCACCAAATTCTTTTAAGTCACACTTCTCTTTATGAAATATAAACATTGTTCTGCAGTTAGCAGAACCCTAAATCACACCCCCACAACAACCTCTACGCTGATGGATTGCACAAAGTCAGCCATACTGAAACTAATGAGGTGAAATACATCTTGCCATTCCTTTCTACTTGGTTGAATCTCTGTGCCTGAGTTCAAGAACTGTCATGCAAGTCTTCATTTTCACTTTGTGAAGATAATTGTGTTTCCTGACAGAGAGCATACTGGCAACTGCTGCATATCTGAAGCCTCACAAGGCATTACTTAAGCAAACAGAGAAGCTACTGTTGCTATTTACAACTGTGGGGTTGTCTATCAAGGCTTCAAATCATCTTCCACTTTTGGGAGGTGGGTCCCAGGACTGTGTGGAGCTACAGGCTGCAGGAATCTGTAGCCTACAATGACATGCAATGTTTGAAAACAATGTAGCTATTAGCATTATCCATGCAAAACTTAAAGCCAAGGAGGAAAGGGTAAGGAAGAATTACTTTATTCATCATCAGGATGAGTCTCAAATCCCCATTGCCCCTACAGCTAAGAGGATGATCAGCTGTAATTTGATTCAAAAGGCCAATGTCCTGCCTGTTTCAAGCCTATATTTGGAGTGGATTAGATTTCCTAGGAGATGGTGTCTTGAGCTTTGCCTTTTGGTTTTGCTTTGGGATTGCTTTTTCCTGTATTGCTACATCTCATTCCCTTCCCTCCTCCTCTGCACATTGTCAGCATGAAAATGGAGGGGGTCTGAGTCAGGAAACTGAGGAACAAGGGATGTGCAGCCTCAGTCATGAGAGATGAAGTGAAGTGTGTCTGGAAGTTCAGTCCTTCATGTACTCGAAGATGAAAATGGATTTAATGTAGCTGGTGGAAGCAGTTAATATTCCAGGGCAGTATGGGTTATTACCCAAGGAGGCTGTAAGTGTGCTCATACTCAGTATCCTCTAGACCCCTGCATGCCCTTCCCAGGTCCCACAGCCCTTCAGAGTGGGACTGGGATTTGAAAATGTCATGGAAGAAACCACCAAATTCTGTCATGCCAGAAAGTGATGAGCACGTGAAATGAGGATTTCCAGTAGAACTTCAGTCAAAGTAGAAGAACAGGTTAGTTATATGCAGGTGATAGCAATCAATACATTTAACAAGATAAAAACCTGAGGGATCAAAAGGCTAATTCAGAGTCAAAGTCCCAGGCCTTGTGAACATAGATTTAAGCTAAAGGGGCTTGTTAATGGGTTCACAGTCAAAGGCTTTTCCTGCCCAGAGCCTGTAACTTTTAGTTGAGCAGAAAGCTAGAGTTTACAGTTGTTGGAGACTGACAGAATCAAGAGAGACAGACAGAGACTGTGGTGTCAGAGAAATTAAATTCGCCATGAAATATCCCAGTGAATGAATCATTTAATATATAGTGATGAAGAACCAAATTCTCTTGCAGAGGGGGAAGGAGAAAATTTCAAATCTTTGAAAGAAGTGAAAGAGAAGTGTTTGAGGGAGGATGGTTAGGTGGAAGAGCAAGCTAAAAGGCTCTTTTTTTTAAGGCATAAAATGCCATTAGGTAGGCTGAGGAGCAGAAATGAAAAGGCCTGCAGCTAGGAGCAAGGAACTACCTAGAGATGAGTAGTCACGCTGAGATGAGCTGTCATAGTGGATGAGGATATGCTCACTGGGGAGGAAGGAAACAGAAGACAGGATTTCTTTCTCAAGAATACAGCTGAGGAAAGACAGATGGGGAAATTTCAGTTTGTAAGTAATGAGAAAAGTCAAGGATGGTGTTTTGAGTTGTCATTTTTCTTAACAACAGGGATGATAATTTTTAAATGTGACAGATAGAGCTGATATCCCCTAGGCAAATGGAGTTGAGAGCAGTTTGTATTTATCACAGATTAAATGGGACACTGACAGCTTTGGTAGGAGAGTGCTGGCATGAAGCATGGACAGAAGAGTCAAGTTGCCAGTGGGGGACGACAAATGAAGCACAAGGGTTGGGCTGGTGTAATGATGGATTCACTTTTCAGACACATCCAGTGTACAAAAAGTGATTAAATCTAAGAGAAGTTAGCAAAATAATTATCAAAAAAATCTTGCTGAACAAGTTCGACTAAGAGACTTCCACTGAGAAAAAATAGTGCAATATTCTTCCAGAAAGAGTAAGGCTTCATTCTATCTGTGTATGCATTCAGCAAAAGACAATATCTGTATGATACGCAAATTCAGCTGATATTTTCTTTCTAATTGAAATGTTATATTTGCATTATGCCAATTTAAGTAGCCCTGTGGTTATGTCTGTGTTTGAAAAGCAAACAATACCAGGGATGTTGCTTCAAACCCACTTGTCCATACTGTTACACAAAAGGAAAACAAAAGAACCAGATGGGCACCTTCACCATCTAACTTAGTCCAGTAATATCTGAACTGCTCCCTGGAGGGATCCACACCTTTCTACTCACTGCAGATGCAAGCAAAGGCAGCTATGCCATGGCAGTAGGCACTTGGGTGTGATGAGTATGGTTTGAAAGTCATGGCACTGATAAGAGCATCCAAGAGTGTTGACTTCCAAGTTAGCATTCTCCCTACTGGGCAGCCTAGTAATTTCATTTTTCTTCTTTATCTGTAATAAGTTATGCCCCAGTTCATACAATGAAACACACTCTGAGTATGATATGCATTTGAAGTAAAATCTCAGCACTTAATAGAAGTCCCCATATACCCTCCAATATAGGAGACTGTAACAGAGGAGTTTTTATTTTTAGAAGGTTTTGTGCTGGATTTGTTTTAATATCTGAGTCCATTCATCCCACTTTAATGCTGATTTATCACTAAAATGAGTGCTTGCTTTATCAGCACCAGAGATGAAAAATAATGCACACTGAGAGTGCATATATTGTTCTTCTCTCTCCTTTTCTGTATTTCCAATCAATAGATATGTTTGGTTTTGTTTATTTTACCTTTCATTCTGAAAACCACGGTAAATGACTGCAATTTGAAAACTGAAAACAATTTAAACAGATGCATAGGTAAGATCATAAGTGTTATTGCCAATTAACCTCAGCAACAAAGAAGTTTGTCAGCTAGCATTATGGTATATAAGACTTTAATTGTTGCCCTATTCTAATGGCATTATGAAAACAACTAAAATATTTGAAAATTATCAAATAGACTAAAATGTTTGGCTTTATTTTAGCAGCTCAGGGTTACTGTGATTCAGAAAAAAACAGATCTAGAATTCAGGATTTTTCCTGAAGTTCATTCTTTCCCTTGTATCCTATTAAAAACTTCAGTGATATGCCATTTCTCTGATATGAACTTTGGGGTTTACATATTTTTCAAAGGAAAATTCTGAAGGAAATACTTTATTGAGAGTGGTTTTCATTAAAATTCTTGCTGGAGATCGCTTCCTATAACAGTGTAAGAAGGATGGCACAGAGACCACATGTAACAAGGTCTGCCTCTGTGGAGTATAGACTCAAGAAGGGATCTGACTGATGAAGAAGATGTTAAAGAAGTGAAGAGTGCAAAGTGGAATGAAATAGGGAAATAGATGGAAACAAGAAACAAAAAATAGATTGGAAAGAAGCTGGAGGAGGGAAGTGGCTTATTACAGATGTGTGGTGTGAAAAGCAGATTAACAAGAGCCAGAATAAAGACCATACTGGGAAAAACCTAAATGCTCTTAATGACTGACATTTGGAGTTATGCTATCAACTAGAATGCTGCACATCTCTGCCTGAGCCACTCTAAATTTCCAGAGTGCTTTGCTGCACAGCTTTGGTGCAAGTCTGTCTTCAGTTTTCACATTTACTCGATCCAAAACAGGATATGTTAGGTTTTTCAACCAATGAACTTCTCTCCCCTTATCCTTATATGCTTATTTTATAGCACCAGGCAGACAAAATAAAGAAAGGTGTATCAGGATAGCAATATGTTCCCTTTAAGCATTCACTCAGAGAGCATCATGATGGAGCAAAGATGATAAAAGCAGAGCTTTTCTTTAATTATGATTGCTTTCCTGGGGTGTCAGAATTTTATTATTCAAAATGAAAGATTTAACAGTGGCTGAATCTGCTGAAATTCTAACCCTGACTGAGACTTTTGTCAGGTCATCAAACTATGGAAAAAACAATGAACTTCAGTAAACTTCCAAGCACAGGCTCTCCAACCTTTATGCTTGAAATTAAGTTGATACTTTATTTGCTCAATCTCCCAGTACAGATTTACCTAAGGATAGGTCCCAGTTTCAGACAATTGTTTGCAAAAGCTGGAAGTTTTGCAGAAAAACGTATTGGGAGGAAGAAGTCTAAAGGGATTTTATTTAGCAGTTTGGGTATGAAAATGCACTCAGGCCTTGTTTTCTCCTGAAACAACTGCCCAGTCAAACAGCTCAATCAAATTCAATATTTTGAATTTTATCTTAGAAAACAAATCTAAGGATTTGTACTTATGCCCTTCTTATGGTGGTGTGGTTTTTTTTAATAACTAAGGGAATAGGGGGTTCATCTCATCTAACTTTAGGTGGCCGCAACCTGGGTATCTACATGAGAGCTATGTGTCTAAGCTGCCACGACAGGCAACAGAGATCAAATTAACACAGTCAGAAGAGTGGAGTGAGTCATCTGAAAAAGTGTGGCCTACGTTAGTCCAAGATTAATTACTTTCCAGGCTCCATTGACTAAACTTTCAGTAACTATAATGAAAGCTGAGAAACCTAACTCACACTTATGCTGTAGACACCCAGATTTGGGTAAGAGGATCTATCATCCCTCTAAAGCTCTGTGGAAAAATCACAATCTCTCAGGTTTAAATTCCTCCTACTCAAATTGAGAGGCTCAAATGTGGATGGTGCATCCCTGGGCCAGGAGTCTAAGCTCTATACAGGCACCTGGTTGTATTTGAATGCCCTGAGGTATTTGAAACATCTGAGAGAGGCTGGCAGATGTGATAAAGGGCTTCAGGCAAGACCTCCGCCCTTCCGCAAGAGCAACTGAAGGCCAGGCAGAATTTCCTAGGCATCTCAAATGACAGTTGACAACTATGTGTGGGCAAGTAAATTGAGCCCTGACCCTTCATTTTTGCTTGTCCCAAAGCCTCTTATAGGTAGGGAAATATCTCATAATTGTAAATATCCCCTTGTCAGCAATGAAGGAGAAGCACAAACATGCCCTGTCAACTCTTCCCTAAATGGGAAGAAAACCAGCTGCAATGCAAGGCATCAAAGTATACGTGCAGTAAATTTAAAACTATGGAAATTTCCTGTGGTCCTTTAGGATGGATTTGTTACCCAGGAGGAAAATTAGAAATATTTTTTTTCTGTCCTATGACAAGGGTCTTTTGCTTGATGTTGTAAAGAAGTGAGTACATTTTTTTTCTTCCAGTAAACAGAGCATAAAAAATAATTTAAAAAAATCCAACAACCCAGCAATTCAAAATTGCAGGGGAGAGAAAAACACAGAAACTTACGGGACATAGCTCTGTAATTGCTGGTATGTACAAAAGGAATCAATGAAATAAATATACCCTATCCACTAGATACAAGAGCAAGCCACCCCAAGTGCATAATTTGCTTCATCTGTGTTTGACGCTAACTCAAAGAAAAGAGGGAGAAATGTCTCAGAATGATTAGACAACAAACTAAGACTAACATTTAACTTCCCCTCTTGTTTATCCATTCTTCATTGTTCATTTAGTGATAGAAAAAGGCTCTAGAAGCAAAACCATCATGATGGCTTACTCATTTGTATCACTAAAATCCAGCTCAACCTCTCAAAAAAGCCTCTAAAGGCAGCCTAAGTTATGGTTAGATCTTAAGCTGGGATTCTTCACAGGAATTTCTCTCCTCCCCACAAACATAAGAGTAATTTCATCTAGAGATATGAATCCACAGAGGTGGGAAAAAAAACCCACACAAAACACTAGAGATGCATCAGTAAAATATCTTCATTGATGAAGATTAACTGTTTTAATGAAGAAAAAAATGTTTAGTAGCTGCTCTGCATTTCCAGGGCTTGCTGTGCTATTTCTGTATAGCTATGCAGCTGTTTCTCATTCCAGGAGTTAAAGAAAAAAAATGGTCTTCTGGTTTTTAAATTATCTGGAACCACTTGGCATGTGACTTCTGAAGTGTTTAGCACAGTCTTACAAAAACATCATGAAAAATTATCAGACTAGGCCCCAAATCTGCTTGCCTGCCTTGTATCATCAGTCATCATGCTAATTAAAATACTAATGACATTTCAATTGCATTTCAAGAGAAATTAGTTGTTTCAACTGAACAGGAATTAGAAAAAAAAATTGCACAAAGAGTATATCACTCTCCTTTTTTTATTATTATTAATTAGATGAAGCATTTGGCTTCAATGAAGGCTGGGGTCCCACTGTACAACTCACAGGAGACATAAAAAGTGAGAAATGGGCCACATCACTAAACAGAGCAAAGAAACAAAAGAGGTAAGAACAAGAAATGGAATGGGAAACAGAAACATTCAAAATGTTTTCAAATCACTCAATAAAGTCTAAACTAAGTTATTTTAGGATTTTAGATGATCAACAGAGAGAAGATGACATCTCCAGAGGTCAACTCACTCCACCTGGGCTAGATGCCTATGTTTGGGTACGATTAACTGCCCCTGGAGTTACCCACACTGGCTAGCTCAGACCCAGACATCAAACTTTCAGAAGTCAAAGTATGGCCATATGAATCACAGGCAAAGCATCTCCCCACCTCTCCCCACCACCTCACAGCAGGTCAGTGAGAGATGCAGCTTCACTCTGCTGTTCCCCAAGCCAGTTTCTTATCACAGCCACAATCTCGGGGTTCTTGCTAGGATGGAGGCAAGCAGTGCATCTCCTCTGGAGCACAGGGGCTGGAGAAACAGGTTGTTCAGCTCCCCAGGAGGCACCACATAGCCTGGCCTTGCATTGTCAGGAAGGAGCTGGATTTGTCCCACAGCAGATGAAGGTATCTATCTGATGGTGGTTCTGATGACCAAGGGGTGCAAGACCTGGTTTTGCTGCACCAGTGCACCTTGATCATGTGCAGTACCTGTTCCCTCCCACAGCTCACATTTTCCCTGGAGATCATACACATTTATCACATCGTCTTCACAGACTGGAAATGTATAGTGCAAGTTTTGCCCATTACGTTTCTCAATTGCTGTCTTTACCTTAACCCACAAAGGTTTTTTGCCTTTTTTCTCCCCCTCTCCTGTTGAAGAGTGGGAGTGAGAGAGCAGCTGGGTGGGTGTCTGGCAGCTGACCAAAGTCAACCCACCACAGTAGGGGACAAGGAAGGGGTGCCCTTAGGGGGTCTTGTGATGGATGCATGTGAGTGCCACGGTCTTACAAAGCAGAAGCTGTGGCAGCAAGTTGGGACTAGTGTGGGACAGCAAGGAGGGACACTTACTCCCAGGCACAGTCCCTGCTGTGTGACTTGGGAAAGCACTGACAGTAAAGTAGTTGCCTACACCAGTGGGTGAGAAGGCTTGACAACCCAGGGGATGCTTGCCAGGTCTGATCCTAAACCAAACACTTTACATTTTGGAAATTTTAGAAACTTTTAAGAAAAAGATGAAGGGGGAGATGCAATGCCTTTTCTAAAAAAAAAAAAACACCCCATCAGAACATAAACATCCCACATCAATAAAGTAACCTCTGTGGATCTCAGTGGGCCTGACCTTCTGCTTCCCCCATCCTTGCATAGTCATGAATACAAATGCAAGGTGAATTCCGTCTGATTCTGATCTGGTGGCATTTTACACCTATGTTACAGATGTTGACAACTGCATGTGGGAGCAGAGAATCAAACTGAAGATAACAGCTTGCAAATAAAATAGAAGAGCAAGCTGAAGGCACATTTCCAATGCATTTAGGTATTTCAGACCTGAAGCTTACATGTATAAGTCGATCCCTTCTGCACTTCCACATTTACTTAGGGAAAAGCCTTGAACTTTATGTTGCACTATAATTCATCATTTGAACAGATGCTGCCCTATCTCAACAGGAGAGCTTGTCCTGGTTTTGTTAAAAACAAGACCGGTTCTCTTTTAGTAATTTTTCCTTCAGCTAAGTTCTTCTAGGTGGCTGTACTTTTCTGAGGTTTAGCCTGCATATTTTTTCCTAGGATGCTGTACTCGGTGCTGGTAAGAGACCAACGGAATGCTGAAATAGCTCATGTTTAGATTTATTACTATGGTAGCTAAGAAAGACTGATAAGTTTTCCCACGTTCTGTTGTGAGAGGGGCGTGTTTGAGGAGGGGTGGATGGAACAGGTGACTAGAACTGACCAACGTAAGTATTCCATCCCATAATCATCATACCCCCTATATAAGGGGGTGATCACAAGGGTCAAGCTCTCTTCAACCATGGCCGGCATCTAGAGAGGACCCTGTCTGTCTGCCTGTGATCTACAGGCCTCAGGCCCTGCATCCCTGCAACCAGGTTCCGGTTTGCTGTGAAGTCCCGCCCATGACTTCTGGGGGCCTGAGTTGCACCTGCTGGAGCCACGCAAGCTCTGCACACCCAGCTCCGCCGCTGCTGGAGTGACGCCAACTTCACATCGAGCACTTGAGATTGGTTTTGTATATTTTGTATATATTCTCTGTTTATTAGTAGCATTAGTAAAACCCTTTAAAACTCTCCAACTTGAAGTCTCTCTTCCTTTCCCCTTATCTTTCTTATAATCTTTCTGATCTAAAGGAATGGGGTGGCAGGAAATGAGGGGATAACAGGGAGCATCTGCCATGGTTTATTGCTGCCTTGCCTTAAACCATGACAGAGCTGTTCTCTATTCCTGCCATCTCACTTTGTATTAAATCAGTGCAGAGAAATACCTCCCCAACAAAACTATTCAGGAATCCTTGAGATCAAAACCCACAACTTTTGTCTCCAGTATGCAATGGGAGAAAAATTATGACTTGTGTCTTATTCTGTTCAAACAGTCCTTTCTCCTTTTAAGCAAACAAATAAACAGCAAATGCCCTATTCCCACTTGGAATTAGTGAAATGTTATGTTTGATGCTTTAAAAGTGTAAAAGTCAAACCATTCAAAATGATGGGTCCTGTAGCAAATGTAACATGGTCCCAAAGGTATCTATGTAGTGTGTGGTATTGCTGCACATGATATTAACTTTTCTGCCTTCATCTATATATGCAAAGTGGCTTTGGGAACCACTGTTTACGTAAATTTTAGTTGTCTGTGTTTTGTTTGTTGTCTTTATCATCTTTCTAAAACAAAATTTTCTTTGTGAATTTTAGTGCTCAACCAGTTATCCGCAGATGGAGGCACAGGGAAATCGACATCCTCTGATTTTTTCCATGTGGCCTTGGCAATACACCTTCACTTTGGTTTGGACCCATCAGAAACTGTGGAGCTCTAGCAGTAGCACTGTATTCCCACCAGAGCAGGCTTGTTCCCACAGGTCATGGAAATTTGTTCCATTGTCTCATGGGATCTGACCAAAATCTTCCATGCTGCTTGTGAAGTGAATGAATCTGGTGGTTGACTTCATATAAGCATACTTGAGTTATATGCCTTCAGATTTTGGTGCAAAAGCTCTTTTTCACCTGCTCTGATAACTAAAACAAGGTGTTTACAGCTGCTTGAAATAAATATTTTATTCAAACTTGCAAAACGAGTGCCTCACTCAGCACAGATCTGACAGCACCTCGTTATTAAACATTACTATAAAAGACTGAAAACTTAGACATGTCACTTGCACAGAAAAAAAATCCATGATGTTCCAGCTACATATTAATGCAGTGACCTTCATGAACTGTTAATTGATGTTCAGCATTGACAAGACCAAGCCTTTCTATTATTTTTTAGGGAAACAAAGAATTACAGATAAAGCAAATAGGTCAGTGCAGGAAATCCAAGATAAATATGGCAGTTCTCAGCAGCAAATGATAGGAATCCTTCCTCTTCTTGAATAAGAGAGGCTTTTTCTAACTTTAACCAGAGCCAAATCTGAAAAACCTGCAGTCACGTGTGATTCAGAGACCCCCAAGAGAACGGAAGGTGGGGGGAGATATGTGTGTGTATGCCTGTGTGTATAATCTAACATTCCCCAGAGCTTTTGAGATCTTGGACCACTTCAATCACACAGATTCATTAAAAACCACGGCTACATTCCAGCAGTTAAAATTGAAGCGGCATATTTATTGCATTTTGCTCAAATAAATCTGAAAACATGTGAATCATATCCCTCGGAGAGATGGGGAGAAGTAAAGAGTCTCAGGTCACACATAGAAGTGGGGTATGACAAAGAACAAAGATGCAGGAGGGTCACCATTGCAGGGTGTTGCAGGAAGCTTTTTGAGTCACAGGGTTTGGGAGGCTAAGGACTCAGCTGCCATTTTCTCCACTGCTGCTATTCTGGCCTCAGATCACCTGTTTAGTTTTCTCTATTTTATTTATACCTGTGCACACACACACACACATATTTTAAAAAAGCTGCTCAGCTTATGCAACTCCACTCTGCAGTTCTCTGTGGTTTTCCAGATGCTGTTCGTGATGCTGGCACCTCACTCCAATTGCAGCTGCATTCAGCTGGGATTGAATTACAGCCTATCTTGCATAGGCAGATTGGTTTTTCAAACATAACATATTTTGGGGAGGGATTTTTTTTTTCCTCTCAAAAACCAATTTTTATTAAGAGAGGCATGACTTGCAGCTTGATCTTGCCAGGTGCTGAATGCCTCCAGACAGGTCCTTAACACCCTCGATGTTGTTTTACTTCAGCACTTTTTAGAGAACACACAGCACCCCGCAGGGTTCAATTTTGTGAGATTAAAGTGCTGGCAAAGCAGGCTCCAAGCCTGCTACTCCCATGAGGAATCTATCAGAAATGGTATGTTGATAACCAGTTCTCTCACAACTGATTTTGCAAACAGTAATCAGCAAACCTAATCACTTTTTTTTTTTTTTTTCCACAGAAAATATTGGGAGGGAAGAGTAGATAGGTGTTGCACAACCAGGAGGTGATTGAATAGTCCTCCAAGGCTTCCTCTGCACCCTGGACCTTATTCTTCCTCAGGCAATGTGTAGCTCTCCCTGAAGTGATGCTGTGCAGAGAGAAGTCCCATGGCTTGGCTGGGTGGGATACATGCAGTGTGGGAGGTGGAAGGGGGGGATCACTGCCAGTCCCCAGCAGCTCAATGTTGCTGCACTACAGGCAGGGTGGAAGAGAAAGGACAGATTTTCAGGGCTGCGATGGACTCTGAGAGACTGGTATTGGGATTAAGAACACACTCCATGAGCACAAGGGCTGGAGGGAAGACAGATTTTGAACTTTCAGTCCTTGTTTTCACTTAACCACATTTTCCTATTCAATTATTAGTTACACTAATGAACACAAATTAACAGTGTTATTACTTCCAGTTTTGTGTGGTGCTCAAAGAGACTGAACACAATACTAGGACTGCACCTTGAGAAATCAAACAGAGCAAAGTCTGATATTAGGCAACGAAATACGCAGTCTGACTTTTGGGGATGCCAACTTCCCATGGTGTCTGTTGAAATCCTCGGGAGCAGCCGACAGCAGGGACCTTGACAACCCAGCTGATAAAATGTGGCATTTTCACAGAATCACAGAATGTTAGGGATTGGAAGGGACCTCGAAGGATCACCTAGTCCAATCCCCCCACCAGAGCAGGAACACTTAGATGAATCTACACAGGAAGGCATGAAGATGGGTTTTGAATGTCTCCAGAGGAGGAGACTCCACGACCCCCCTGGGCAACCTGTTCCAGTGTTCTGTTACCCTCACTAAGATGTTTCTTCTCAAATTTAAGTGGAACCTTTTGTACTCCAGTTTGAACCCATTACCCCTTGTCCTACCATTGGTTGTCACCAAGAAGAGCCTGGTTCCATCCTCGTGACACTCACCCTTTACATATTTGTAAACATGAATGAGGTCACCCCTCAGTCTCCTCCAAGTTAATGACACTCAGCTCCTTCAGTCTTTCCTCATAAGGGAGATGCTCAACTCCCTTAATCATCTTTGTGTCTCTGCGCTGGACTCTCTCCAGCAGTTCCCTCTCCTTCTCGAACTGAGGGGCCCAGAACTGGATGCAATATTCCAGATGTGGACGGAGTAGAGGGGAAGGAGAACCTCTCTTGACCTACTAACCACACCCGTTCTAATACACCCCAGGATGCCATTGGCTTTTTTGGCCGCAAGGGCACAGTGCTGGCTCATGGTCATCCTGCTGTCCACCAGGACCCCCAGGTCCCTTTCCCCTACACTGCTCTCTAATAGGTCATTCCCCAACTGATACTGGAACCTGGGGTTGTTCCTACCCAGATGCAAGACTCTACACTTGCCCTTGTTATATTTCATTAATTCTTTCCCCGCCCAACTCTCCAGCCTGTCTAGGTCTTGCTGGATGGTGGTACAGCCTTCTGGCGTGTCAGCCACTCCTCACGGTTTGGTGTAAACAGCAAACTTGCTGACAGTGCACTCTATTCCCTCATCCAAGTCATTGATGAACATATTGAATTATACTGGTCTCCTTCTTGAACCACCACTGCACTGAATGTTCGTTAGCAGTTCCTGGGCCCAACACATTGTTGATGTTGTGAGTTGTCTCTGCTGCTTTATGATCCATTTTAAACTCGAAAAAGAAAATTGCGAGGGTGAAAAATCATGGAATCCACACAATCCAATATGAATTCAAGCAAAGCCATTTATTACAGAAACAAGCCTCCTTATGTATGCAGTTATTTCCTGATCACGCATCCACTCTCCAAGCATATGTTAGCTGATTGTATATTGTCTATGTTCGCGAGCTGTCCACGTGCCTGAGTCTCACTGCTACTAGGTCTGTCGATTTATGTCGTGTTTTCAGCTTTCCAAGGTGGCCTTGAAATTCCTTTGGGCCTGACTAGTTTAATAACAAATCTCCATCTAATAGAAACCTATCCACACATTAACTTCAAGAAAATCCCTCAAATCTCCCACAGAAAATCACTCAAATTTGCTTTTTGTCTAACATAATTTCTGTAGTCTAAAATAAATATAAAACAAACAGCAAGTAATAAGTCAGTAGCAAAAAAAACATAAAGCAAGGAAAGTGCATTACAGTGATGTATAACATAACTACATCTATTTATGAATGCATTCCAATATCAAGAGGCAAATTTCAACAATGCAAAAACCCCATTTCCTTTTGCACCAATCTAATATCAAAAGGCAAGCCAGAAAAAACATTAGCCCATTACTTGATTAACATGGTCATCTTACAAACAGGGACACAGACAAAGTAGAGATGTTTAATGCTTTCTTCATCTCACTCACTCTTCAACAACAATGATGGGCTATTGAACCCCCAAAGCCCTGGGCTAGAGAACCAATGATAAACTCCCAATCAACCCGAACTTGTGCAGGATTTGCTGCTCCACCTAGATCCCTACAAGTCAATGGGGCCTGATGGGATTCATCTGAGGGTACCTGAAGAGCTGTCCGATGTCATACTGAGACTTCTCTCCATGATTTTTCAGTGCTCTTGGGAATCTGGAGAGGTCCCAGTTTACTGGAAGCTGGCAAATGTCACCTTAGTCTTCAAGAAGGGCAACAGCGATGCACTTGGTAATTACCGGGCTGTCAGTCTCCCTTCTGTGCCTAGCAAAATTACAGACTAAATTAATCTGGGAGTTACTGAAAAACACCTTCAAGACAACGCAGTCATAGGTCCCAGCCAGCATGGGTTCATGAGGGGAAAGTCCAGCTTAACAAAATTTATTTCTATGACAAGGTTACCCACCTAGATGACCAAGGGAAATCAGTTGATGTGACCTTTTGGATTTCAGTAAAGCTTTCAATACTGTTTCTCACAGTATTCTTCTGGACAAAATGTCCAGCATATAGCTGGATAAACACACAACGCAGTGGGTGAGCAATTGGCTGACAGGCTGGGCTCAAAGGGTTATAGTAAATGGGGTTACTTTGGGGTGGCAACCAGTCCCTAGTGGAGTTCCGCAGGGATCCACCCAACTTCAAGAACAAGTACGTGAGATAAAAGGAAAAACTCCTAGGAAGGTGGTTGCTCCAGTTTACAAAAGGAGCAGAAGAGATTCTGATGCTCTTGAAGGAACCTCTAATTCACACCCAGAGACTGTGCAAAACAAAAATTAGAGGTGCCCTGCCTCCAACCAGGTGGAGGAAAGGGATAACAGAGTTTATTGGACTGTACAAATACGATGGCCTGGTACAACACACCCCCAGGAGTACAAAGCTTTAGTGGACACTGGTGCACAGTGCACAATAATTCTTCCTAACTATAAAGGAACACAATCCATCAATATTGTTGGAGTGACTGGGGGATCCCAGGAACTGACTGTTGTAGAGGCTGAAATGAGCCTAACTGGAAAAAACTGGCAAAAGCATCCCATTGTGACTGGCCCAGATGCTCCATGCATCCTTGGCATAGACTACCTCAGGAGAGGGTATTTTAAGGACCCAAAAGGGTATAGGTGGGCATTTGGTATAGCAGCTGTGGACACTGAGAAAATTGAACAGCTGTCTGATTTGCCTGGTCTTTCAGATGACCCTTCTGTTGTAGGACTGCTGATGGTTGACGATCAGCAGGTGCCAATTGATACCACGACAGTGCATCGCTGGCAATATCGCACCAATCGAGACTCTTTGATTCCTATCCAGAAGTTGATCCGTCAATTGGAAAGCCAGGGTGTGATCAGTAAGACTCGCTCACCTTTTAACAGCCCAATCTGGCCAGTGCATAAGTCTAGTGACGAGTGGAGACTAACTGTAGACTATCATGGCCTGAATGAAGTTACACCACCGTTGAGTGCTGCTGTGCCTGACATGCTAGAACTGCAATTTGAACTGGAGTCAAAGGCAGCTAAGTGGTATGCTACAATTGACATTGCTAATGCATTTTTCTCTATTCCTTTAGCAGCAGAGTGCAGGCCACAGTTTGCTTTCACCTGGAGGGGCATCCAGTACACTTGGAATCGCTTGCCCCAGGGGTGGAAACACAGTCCTACCATCTGCCATGAACTGATCCAGACCACGCTGGAGCAAGGTAAAGCTTCAGAACACTTGCAATATATTGATGACATCATCGTATGGGGCGACACAGCGAAAGAAGTCTTCGAGAAAGGTGAGAGAATAATTCAGATTCTTTTGGATGCTGGTTTTGCCATAAAACGAAGCAAGGTCAAGGGACCTGCACGAGAAATCCAGTTTTTAGGAATAAAATGGCAAGATGGCCGTCGTCAGATCCCAATGGATGTGATCAACAAAATTGCAGCAATGTCTCCACCTACTAATAAAAAGGAGACACAGACTTTCTTGGGCCTTGTAGGTTTTTGGAGAATGCATATTCCTGACTACAGCCAGATTGCGAGCCTTCTCTATCAAGTGACTCAGAAAAAGAACCAGTTTGAGTGGGGTCCAGAACAATGACAAGCCTTTGAACAAATTAAGCGTGAGATAACTCATGTGGTGGCCCTTGGACAAGTTTGGACTGGACTAGATCTTAAAAATGTGTTCTACTCAGCAGCTAGAGATAATGGCCCTACCTGGAGCCTTTGGCAAAAGGCACCAGGAGAAACCCGAGGTCGACCCTTAGGTTTTTGGAGTTGAGGATACAAAGGATCTGAGGCCAACTATACTCCAACTGAAAAAGAGATACTAGCAGCATATGAAGGAGTTCTAGACGCTTCAGAAGTGATCGGTACTGAAGCACAGCTCCTCCTAGCACCTCGACTGCCGGTGCTGAGCTGGATGTTCAAAGGGACGGTTCCCTCCACACATCATGCAACCAATGTTATGTGGAGTAAATGGATTGCATTGATCACGCAACGAGCTCGAATTGAGAGTCCCAGTCGTACAGGGATCTTAGAAGTGATTACAGACTGACCAGAAAGCAAAGACTTTGGGATGTCTCCAGATGAGGAGGAAGTAACACGTGCTGAAGAAGCATCACCGTATAATACTCTTTCAGAGACTGATAAGCAGTATGCACTGTTCACAGATGGATCCTGTTGTAGGAAAACATCGAAGGTGGAAAGCTGCTGTGTGGAGCCCCACACAACAAGTTACAGAAGCCACTGAAGGACAAGGTAAATCTAGTCAATTTGCAAAAGTGAAAGCCATCCAGCTGGCTTTGGACATTGCTGTATGAGAGAAGTGGCCAATACTTTATCTCTATACTGACTCATGGAGGGTAGCAAATGCCTTGTGGGGGTGGCTACAGCAATGGAAGAAAAGCAACTGGCAGCGCAGAGGTAAACCCATTTGGGCTGCCACACTGTGGCAAGACATTGCTGCTCGGCTAGAGAGCCTGTCTGTAAAAGTTCGTCATGTAGATGCTCATGTGCCTAAAAGTCGAGCCACCGAGGAACATCTAAACAACCAACAAGCAGATCAAGCTGCTAAGATTAAAGTAGCTGAGGTGGACTTGGACTGGCAACATAAAGGTGAACTTTTCCTAGCTCAGTGGGCCCATAATGCTTCAGGGCATCAAGGTAGAGATGCAACATACAAATGGGCTCGCGATCGAGGGGTGGATTTAACTATGGACACTATTTCACAGGTTATTCATGAATGTGAAACTTCTGCCGAAATCAAACAAGCGAAGCGGTTAAAGCCTGTATGGTATGGGGGGCGATGGTTAAAGTATAAGTATGGAGAAGCTTGGCAGATTGATTATATGACACTTCCACAAACACGTCAAGGTAAGCGTTATGTACTTACAATGGTGGAAGCAAACACTGGATGGTTGGAAACATATGCCGTACCTCATGCTACAGCCCGAAATACTATCTTGGGCCTTGAAAAGCAAGTCCTTTGGTGACACGGTGTGCCAGAAAGAAATGAATCAGACAACGGTACTCATTTCAAAAACAGTATTATAGACAATTGGGCCAAAGAACATGGTATTGAGTGGGTATATCATATTCCATATCATGCACCAGCCTCTGGGAAAATTGAAAGGTACAATGGTTTGTTAAAAACTACACTAAAGGCATTGGGTGGTGGAACCTTTAAAAACTGGGATTCACATTTAGCAAAAGCCACTTGGTTGGTCAACACTAGGGGATCAACCAATCGAGCCAGGCCTGCCCAATCAGAAATACTATGGACTGTAGAAGGAGATAAAGTCCCTGTAGTACACATGAAAAATATGTTAGGAAAGGCAGTCTGGGTTATTCCTGCCTCAGGCAAAGGCAAGCCCATTCGTGGGATTGTTTTTGCCCAGGGACCTGGCAGCACCTGGTGGGTGATGCTTAAGGATGGAGAAGTTCTGTGTGTACCTCAGGGGGATTTGATTTTAGGTGAAAATATTCAATACTGAACTGCATGATGTGAACTGCCATACTAACAGTGTTTAATTTAATAAGTGTCTTCCAGATCAAGACAGTGATGATGAAACCAGAGCTAGCTTCTTCGAGTGGCGCCTGACAACTTCTTCGAAGTTGATGTTTTTAACCCACAAACAGTGGTCATGAGATGCACTTGATGCACCATTTTTCCTGCCCTGGGAGACTGTTGTGACAAAATGAACTTAATGAACTTTTCAAAGGATGGTCCACTGATTAAGAGAATGATGAATTACTCCTGTGTATATATGTACATATGTGTATATATATATATATATATAGTAGTACTGATTGTATTGATAGACTGTATTGATAAGGTTTAAGTATACCGTGAATGGCATATTATAAGGGGTGGAATGTCCTGGCTTTGTTCAAAACAAGTTTATCTTTTAGCGAATTTGCCTGTCAGCTAAAGCCTTCATATTAGCTGCATTTTCCTGGAGAACCAGATACATGCTTTGGTAAACATAGCAATGGAATGCGAAGTTATTGATAAGCACGGATGGACATCTCGTGAGAGGGGCAATGAGAAACAGGTGACCAAGAAACTGACCAACTGTGTATAACATTCCATTCACGTGAATACTTCATATAAAGTGGGAGGTCTCGAGGATCTCGTCCCTTTATTCCCTTTTGCTTATGGCCGACATTAAGAGAGGACCTTGCTAGTCGTCCCTGCGAATTGAGGCCTAGTGAGAGACTGAATACAGCTCCGGTTGGCTGCAGAGTCCAGTCCAGGACTTTGGGTGCCGGCTCTGCAGTTGCTGGGACTTTCCAGATTGGTTTTATATATTTTGTATTTTTTCTCTATTCTTATCATTAGCATTAGTAAAACATTTTTAATTTTTCCAGCTCTCTTCTCTCTGTCCTTCTTTCCCTCCCAATTGCCTGTCCTTAGTGGGAAGGGGGAGAGGGGTGGGCTGAAGGGGGAAGAGGGGGGAGAGGGTGTTTGTCGTGAGACGATGTGAAGAATGCAAAATCAGGGGTTAACAATACATCTGCCAGGGTTTTATTGTTACCCCGCAATCAAAACCCTTGACAACCCACATTAAAAACCTGCAAGTTGTGTATGTCACGTGTGTTGGTTGTCTTATCTGTAACAAGAGAAAAAAATTACTGATTTGTGGATTGCCTTCATGAAGATGTTTATCGTGTCCTTGGAAAGTACCACTTAAAAGAATGAATTCTGTCCGCAATTGCTAACCTAAAGATATGTAAATCCTTTCAGTTTTAGGTCAGTCTGCTCATATAATAAAGAGTGACTTGCAAAACACCTACCCACAAACTATAAACACTGCTGACCTTGCAGCTTTAGACCTTTTGAAGCCCGCAGAATTAATTGAGTCTTGCTTTAACATATATCTTAAGGCTGTTGGATAAAGTGCCCTTTAGCTGAATGTTGCTCATTATATGCTAAAAGGATTATGTAATGCGATATGCAAATGTGTAACCAATTGTCTCTTTAGGACTGCCCTGAGTAGTGATAAGTTTTTGTATATAATGGCTGTTACTTTTCTTGCTGGCATGCTGGCTTTGTTCCAGCATCCAGACTTGCGCAAATCTGTAATAAAATATCTTGTCTCTCTGTGCTAAATTGGGCTCATTTGTTTGCACACTGGGTAAAGAACCCTTGTTTTATCATGAGTATTCATCAGATCTCAAGAAGAGGTGTTTTACATATTTTCAGTAATTTTCAGTGATTTTGGACTGCACATTTCAGAGTTTCATCGTTTACATGGGGCCTCTTTTTCATCTGGGAAAACTGCAATAATCCTTTTTGGTATTTTCCACAGTACTCACTTAAACAGTACTACAAATGATAATAGTTATTCGATTAAAACAATTTGTTTGAACATGTAGAGGAGAAAAAGGGCACTGGCACTTCTTTCTTCCTGATTTACGTGAGGACATTTCTTTCTTACCACTGGACCCCGAAGCTCAGCTGCCCTGTCTGCAAGCTGCCCAGATGTGATCTTCATAGGCAGGAAGAAAGCATAGGTAATACCTCAGGAGTGTGATCCTGCATCTGTGCATGGCTTTTGGGCCAGACTCACAGTCCCAAGAAAAGCACTTGGGGGCTGCTGGTGGGGTGAGAGATCTCTGACAATCTACGCACACACAATTGGGAAGTCAAAAAAGATCCAACACTTACAAAATATCCAAGATGTCAGAGTTACTTTTAGGGTATTTTAATTAGCAATCTCAAAGCAATGTCAGCTGGAAAGGGATAGTGTGTAAGCACAAACTAGACTGTGATTTGTTCCTCTTCAGTCTGGTTTCAGGGCACATGAGATTTTCCAATAAGATCAGGTCATGCGTGTCTTTGTCCATGAAGACTGAGAGTGGCAGTACAGCAGCAAGGCAGAAGCCTGTTGTAAGATCAGCATATGGCTCTGTCTCATAAGATTATACTGAAAACTGCTTAAGATGAGGTGAATTTGTAGTGAGAAGACACAAAACTATAGGTCTGTGGATTTCTTTCACCCACATTGAACTGTATTCAGTACTTACCAACTACCTACCTTTGAATTACTACAACTAAATGAGGACAGCACACATCATCATATATATTTTTAGCATCATTAAACATCATGTAGCAATTTCAGTTTGTTAAATAGGACTGGGATCTGCAAAGATGCTGGCATCTAGATTGCTGCCCACTTCTGAAAGTGAAATGGTGCTAATGGTGCCCAAAACAGCAGTGGAAAATGGATGCTATTTTATGACACAGTCACTGATAGACAGGAATGACCTTCAGATGTAATGGCTGTATATTTAAATATCTACATTTCCCCAGATGTTTGCTCCAAATAACAAAAGACATGAAGACAAAGTAAAAATGGGCTGAATTGCAAAAGTAGCATATTTAGCATACAGCCTTGAGGAGGATATGTGACATTTCATCCTGTCCTGGTTTTGTTAAAAACAAGACCGGTTTTGCTTTTAGTGAATTTTCCTTTCAGCTAGTCTTCTAAGTAACTGTACTTTTCTGAAGTTGGATACATGTTTTGGTAGACATAGAAATGGAATGCAAGGTCGCTGATAAGGATGCACATCCCGTAAGTGAGAGGGGCAAGGAGGAGCAAACTGAACAGGTGACTAAAACTGACCGACTAAGTATTCCATCCCATTCATGTGATACACTATATAAAAGTGGGAGATCACGAGGGTCTTGGCCCTTTTTTTCTCCTCTTCGACTATGGTCGACATCCAGGAAGGACCCTGCCTGCCGTCCCTGCAAATCTGAGGCCTAGTGACAGATCCTGCATCCTTGAATTCAGTTCCAGTTTGCTGAAGAGTCCAACCCAGGACTTCCAGGTGTTTGCTCTGCTGCTGCCAGAGCAGCCGGGTCTGAGCTTTTCTGGGGAATTCAGGATTGGTTTTGTATATTTTGTATTATTTTCTCTATTTTATTAGTAGCATTAGTAAAACATTTTTAACTTTTTTTCGACTCTCTCTCTCTCTTTGTCTTTCTTTGCCCTCCTATCGCCTGTACTTAGTGGGGAGGGAGGGGCAGAGGAGGGCTGGGGGAGAGAGGGGGTTAACAAAGCATCTGCCAGGGTTTATTGTCACCCTGCAATCAAACCTTGACACATCCATATCCTATAATACCTGGCTCAGGTCTCTGTGTAGTGTAGCCTCTTAGATCTGAAAAAATCCCTATCTAATGTCCCTTTAGGTAGCGTTTGCTGCTGAACAGCCTCTTACTGCCTCCAAAACATGGTGCTAATGTGAACCAAGTTACAATATGTGCTAAAGATTCCAGCTTTGTTACTTATTTAATGAGCTTTGTGGGATTTGAACATGAGGCTCAAAGTAGCAGGGGAAACCTCATAATTAGTTTCAATTAGAAGTTCCTACACATTACAACTATTTAATAAACTGCAGAGGGAAAAAGAACTACTGAACAGATACAAATCACTAGCTTTGTTTCATTTGTTATTATACTTCATTTCTTCTTAATTAGTGCTGATTGGCTTATGATCCTAATTAATGCAAAGGAATTTGGAATGGTATACAATGGTATGGCTTAGAAGATGACAGAATGTACAACTGCTAAATTATTGCTAATTGTTATTTACACGAGGACAGGAAGACTAAGCAGTGTGCTGCCTAATTAGCATTAAAGATATGGTTTCCATTTCCAAATTAAATGAAGGCAAATGGGATAAAATCATTAGGGTTACCAAAAAAAAAAAAATCCTCATTCTTCTCTCTGAAAGTCAATAGTTGCATTGCTGACAATTTTTTTAAAAAGAAACAACCAAAACCAGCCAGAGAATAAAAGACCTCCAAGAAAATGTAGATCCTTAATCCAATATGGACACCATTAAAACATTTTCAGCTGTCACTTCAAAATGTTTAACGCTATATCCAATACAGGGATATATTACTAGCAACAAGTACTGTGCCAACATTAATTGAGGAAGACTGTAATGATTTTAGCAGTTAGTACAGGTGTGCCCAGCCTACAGAATTGCTCTGCTTTAATGGTTGCAAAGAGCTTCTGTCTTCAGTTACTCCCTTCAGAGCTATCTGGGAAAGTGTCCAGTTCTGAAACCCTGGAAAACTCAGACAAAATTCCTATTCCTGAATTTTATCCTGGCTTGGCCACTGACTCACTGGCTGACCTTCATAGTCACTTCACCTCTGCTTCATCTTCCTCACGGACAAAGCAAGGGACTAGATGATCTTTTGAGGTCCCTTCCAATCCCTAACATTCTGTGATTCCGTCTCTTTGATAAATCCATTGGCACTAAAAAAAGCACTTAATATAGCATTTCACAAGGTCTCTACAAGAATTAATTAATTCTTTGAATACATAAAATGCTGTGTCAGTGTCATGGCAATCTCCATTTTTTATTTTTAATCACTCAACATTGGAAACAAGGTAAAAAGGCTCAACATTAAGGTTTATGGAAAACTTTTTATGTGAGAAAGGAAAAGCCCAAGGCATATAAAGAAAGATCCAATTTATTTTTTCTTTCTGTATAACAGTTTTGATGGTTCTGTAACAACATAATATGCAGTGACTGTCACAGGACTTCCATTTGCACTGCGATTTCTGCAAAAATAAACATTTTATAGCTTTAATGCTTTTTGTTTGTTTGTTTCTTTTCCTGGTCTCCTGTACCTTGGTGCCAAGGGAATGGCCAGGATGATCTAATAGGTCTTTTCTATCTCTAATTTCCATAATTTGATGAAAAACTACCTTCTGCATACTTTGAAGCCCCATATGCAAACATTATTCTTGGCCACTAGTCTATGTTTAAGGATGTCATTCAATTCTCAGGGCTTCTAAAGGTTACATTTTTATACATACATGCATGTATTTGGTCTATGGCGCCTCCATGTCAATTTTCTTTTTTGAAATAATTTAAAATTAAAAAAAAAAAACAAAAACAAAACAAACCCAAAATATCTTAAACTCAGGGACACCATAGATATTGGATGTTTTCTGACCAAATACTTGTATACATATACATACACATCTATGTTATAAACATATGTGTGTATATAATGGGACACTGCCTTTGCTTGCCTGAGTTGCCTTGTTCCAATTTGCTTAAGGGCTCAGAGAGTTTGTGCTTCACTGCAAGCAAGGGGCCTTTCATTTACCAGATCAATGCAGATAACTCAGCATAGCTCTGAAGTATCGCTGAATGAAGATGAAGGCTTGTGCATTAAAAATACAGTTTTCCTAGAGAAAAACAAGCACTGTAATCTGAGCAACAGACATTTCTGTGATGAGCTTGCATGCACTTAAGGCTCCAGTCCAGCAGCACAGACTGAGTCCACTTGGGCTTCATTCTCATTTATGTTCCCTTTTAAATTATAAAAGAGCATTTTCCCCTATTAGGGTTTTAGCCTGCCAAACCTATCAAAACAGGCATTGCTGGAAATGGAAACTCAGCCTGCAGCCTTTACTGATGCCACTTACAGGCCTGAAGTCAGCTTTGTGCTTAAGTTGCTTGCTGAAGCCTGAAGGCATTTAAAATGTTTCGTTTTTGTCTTGAATGGTGTTCAGAGTCTTTCATCCTCACTGTAACTCACCCCATGCTGCCTGCCCACACAGGGCTCCTTCCCTCCATGCAATCGTCTCCACTCTTCCTCATCACAATCTCGCACCAGGTGTAGCTGCTGCATGCCACGCCAGACACAGCCATGGTGGCATTGCAGTGGTGGGTAACACCAGCATCATGTACAAAGCTGAGGAACCATTTAGAAAGATAGCAGTGTATTGCTTGCTGGACCTTTCCCTGGGCCATCATCCCATTTCAACATTGTTTTCCCCAGATGAACCATTCCAACATATTGCAGAACTACACCATGTTGCAGTCCCCTGGTTTTCAGGCTTTGGCTGTCTTCTACATGTCCTCTCTGGTTCATTTCTCTACTGGCATATTCACATTGTTTAACCTCACTCATCTCTGGGTCTCTCCAGGTACAATGGCTCCTGCTCTACACCTTGCAAGCACCCTCAGAAATCTTCCTTAGCTTTGCCGTTGTGCTGAGGACTCCAAGTCAGGCTCTGCCTTGCTGCAAAAATTCACCAGCTTTCAGCTCCCACTCTGCATATCCCTGTGCCTCAGCAGACCTCCATATCCCCACCAAAGCCTCAAGGACTTGCAAGAAGAGCACTGCAAGAAACATGTAAACATGTTGAAGACAGACTTGTCAGCTAGGCTAAACTCCAGCCCACCAGGACAATGCTGGGGAAGGGGGAACAGCATTGGAGATGCCCAGGCCCCAGATGAAGCAGGGTGTCCCCAGCAATGTGCCTTCCAGCATGGTCTCCTGGCACACAGGACCTCTCATGCTGGCTGCACCTCAGCATGGTTCCACACTTTGTCTCCTTGAGGAGACCATCGCAGAGGCAGGATGGGAGGTGACAGCTGGGCTCCATGCCTTGCCAGTGCCACAGATGAGATCCAGCACATTTTCAGTTCCCATTTAACTGTCATCTTGGCCCAGCTACCAAACAACTGTTTTTTTTCTCAATGGATTTTGCCAAGTTAGAAGTTTTATTGTCTGGTTTAAAACATGACAATTTTCCAACATCATCCAGTTTCAAAATAATAGATCGTTAAAACAAAGCCATGAGAATTTTATCAGCCAATTGCTAAAGAATATTGAATTAGGAGAACTGTCTCCTATTGCTAGATATAATGCAGGTTTGGGAAAGCCACTTAGCATCTCTGAATCTTGCCAGTGTTTCATAGAAGGATGTTGAAGAACTCCAGGCACTTTCCAGCATCAGCAGCACTGACATCAGAAATGCTGAAGATCTGCCCATGACAGATGGAAATAGAGAACACCAATAAATCATAATACAGAGTTGCTCAGACTTTAAGGATAGGAATCACATTTCACTCAAAATCTTTTTATCAAGCCAAGTAATTTGGTGAATACATGCTAGCAGGCACCCAGTCATGATCTGTAATCTTTAAGAAATGGAGCATCTACACTGCGATAATCATTGTCACATCATCATTATCACCTTGACTTTGCGTTTCTCCCAAATTGCTCTTTAAACCTTTTGCCCACATTTTGCCAGACCCTTTCACTGGTATGGAATGACAGTAGAGAAAACAGTTGTATGCATCCCAAAGCTCTTGGTCAAGGGATCAGGAGCACAAGTAGTGTTCTCCTCTGTACCCCCATTTGCAGGGTACGACAAGGAAAGATGCAGGAAAACCCACCAGACCAATACCTGGCTGCGGGACTGGTGCCACTAGCAGATTTTTTGATTTTTAGATGATGGGTCAGCTTACATGACACCTAGCCTACTAGCAACAAATATGACGCATCTGTCTCAAAAGGGGAAAAGGATCCTGGGACAGAAGTTAGCAGGGCTCATTGAGAGGGCTTTAAATTAGATTTGAAAGGAGGAGGGGGAGGGGAGAAAACGAGGTGTGGCAGAGGCATACCCAAGCCAAGGGGAAGGGCAACAAGGCGGACATCCTGATGGTAATCTGTTACAGACCACCCAACCAGGATGAAGAGGCAAATGAGAGAGGCTGTGAGAAATCTCACAATTGCTAGCCCTTGTTCGTATGGGGGACTTCAACCTACCAGATGTCTGCCAGAAATGCAATACAGCAGAGAGGAAGCAGTTTAGGAGGCTCCTGCAGTGCATGGAAGACAACTTCCTGACACAGCTGGTTAGTAAGCCAACTGGGGAAGGCACTCCACTGGACCTATTGTTTGTAAACAGAGAAGGATGCATGGGCAACATGTTGGTTGGAGGTCACCTTGGGCAAATGTGGCAGATGCACTTGACTCCCCACCCAGCCAAACCAGCAGCAGTTTGGTCCAGGCTCCAGAGGAGGTAAGGGCCTGAGCCATAGCCAGGCCAAGAACTCCTTCCAGGAGACCCACAAGGAAGCAGAACGGCACACTGAACACCAGTAACTTGTGGGCGCAGGGAGTCTTGTGCATACTTTTCCTACTGTATGCAATTTGACTACGAGTCAACCAGTTCATTCTATAAATACAACAGCCTGGATGAGCCCACTTTGAGCTCTCCCTGCTAAATAGGTGAGCTGTATAGCAATGGTTTTACTACTCAGAGGTCAGTGGATGAGCCTAATTCAAGTTCAATATTAATAATTTAGATTAAGTAGATGCACACCAAATGTAATGGATTATTTAGAGATATAAGGTTGTGTGATTTTTAATATACTCTTTGATTCATGTTACTTGGTAGACAAGATTTACTAAAATTTTAGGCTCATATTTACCAAAAGCAACTGCAGACTATACTAAACACCCGCAAGATAAAGTCTAACCTGCATTTTGCTGGGAAAAAAATAGAACTGACTAGGAAAACAATGATCCAAGGCTAACGCAGAGACATTACAGACATCTGCAAAGCAGGGACTATTTTGCACTTCGCTGAGAAGAAAAGACTTATCCAGACAAAACGGCACCTTCAAAGATATGGACCAAAAAAAATGTCTACAACTGAAGAAAACAAAGGCCCACGTGGTGTGGAGGGGTTTTGATAGATAAAGATTTGTTGCTGAATTAGTCAGGCTCAAAGGAATCTCAAGGCCTCTTCGAGAAGCTGAGAACAGAATCTGCTGTGAGAGAGAGGGGCGTTCCTCAATCACCGGGGTCCTGGCATGGCGTGAATCATCAGACGTATCATCAGTGAGACTCCAGCGCATGGACAGCCCACGATACTCATTTAGCGAATCCATGCTTGGAGCGTGGACACGTGATTAGAATATAGTTACGTATATAAGGAGACTTGTTTCTGTAATAAATGGCTTTAGCGTGATTCACATTGAATCGACTTGTTTTGCTGAGTCCTTATCTTGTTCCTACAACGTGGAGTCAAGGAAAATGGGTCCAATGGGGAGCAAAGGACCTGGTGGTCAAATTTTGCTATTGGACTGGATCTTGGTGTGAAAGGTTTTTAAAGATACAAAAGTTTGCAGTTTTCTATGCTTGGGCGGACCTCTGCACAGGTACCCAGCTTGAGCCAGCCCTCCTGTTCTTCTGCTCCATTACATTTTTATTTTTCTAAGAATTTTGTTTTCCTGAAATGCTGCTCTGCAGAATTTCAACATGGTTATAAGGCCTCACCTGAAAGTTTGTCTCTGGAACTTCAAGACACAGCCCCCGGAGTGAACAGTTATCAGGGATGGAAAATGCCTGAAAGTTTGCTTCGTGAACGGATACAGGCATCTGGAGAGAAGGTAAGCAGCATTTGGCGTGGCATATTTCCCCCATGCAGTAAATAATAGAGTGAACCTGCTACCGAACTCTTAAATCATGCTTCTCTTTAAGAAATCTAAACATTGTTCTGCAGCAAGCAGAACCCTAAGTTACTCCCCCCGTGACACCATAGTGATCATGAAATGATTGAGTTTTCTGTTCTTAGAGCAGTAAGGACGGAAGTCAGCACAACTGTTACTTTGGACTTCCGCAGGGCAGACTTTTATCTGTTTAGGAGGCTGGTTGGCAGAGTCCCTTGGGAGGCAGTCTGGAAGGACTAAGGAATCCAGGAAGTTTGGCCTCTCTTCAAGAAGGTAATCTTAGAGGTAGAGGAGCAGTCTGTCCCTGTGTGTTGGAAGGCAAGCTGGTGGGGAAGAAGGCTGGCCTGGCTAAATAGAGAACTGGAACTCGGGAATAAAAAGAGAATTTATAACCTTTGGAACGAAGGGCAGGCTACTCAAGAGGAATACAAGAATGCCGTGAAGTTATGCAGGGAGAAAATTAGAAGGGCCAAAGCCCAACTACAGCTGAACCCAGCTACAGCTGTAAAATGCAACAAGAAATGTTTCTATAAATATATCAGCAACAAAAGGAGGGCTAAGGAAAATCTCCATCCTCTGGTGGATGTGGGGGGAAACATAGTGACAGAAGATGAGAGAAAGGCTGAGGTACTAAATGCCTTCTTTTTCTCAGTCTTTAATAGTCAGAACAGTTTTGCTCCAGATACACAGCCCCCTGAGCCAGAAGACAGGGGTGGGGAGCAGAATGAAGCCCCAATAATCCAAGGGGAAATGGTTAGTGACCTGCTACACCACTTGGACACAGAAAGGTCTATGGGGCCAAATGGGATACATCCAAGTGTACTGAGGGATTTGGAGGAAGTGATCACTAAGCCACTTTCCATTATCTGTCAGGAATCTTGATTAACTGTGGAGGTCCCAGTCTACTGGAAGTTGGCAAACGTGACGCCCATCTACAAGAAGGGCCGGAAGGACGATCCGGGAAATTACAGGCCTGTCAGCCTGACCTTGGTGCTGGGGAAGGTCACGGAGCAGATCATCCTGAGAGACATCACACAGCATATACAAGACAACCAAGTGATCAGGCCCAACAAGCATAGGTTTATGAAAGGCAGGTCCTGCTTGACCAACCTGATCTCCTTCTATGACAAGGTGACCCACTTAGTAGATGAGAGAAAGGCTGTTGATGTTGTGTACTTAGACTTCAGTAAAGCCTTTGACACCATATCCCACAGCATTCTCCTGGGGAAGCTGGCAGCTCATGGCCTGGATAGGTATACTCTTGGATAAAGAACTGGCTAGATGGCCAGGCCCAAAGAGCTGTGGTGAATGAAGCCAAATCCAGTTGGTGTCCAGTCATGAGTGGTATTCCCCAGGGCTCAGTATTGGGGTCAGTTCTGTTTAATCTCTTTCTCAATGATCTGGATGAGGGCATTGAGTGCACCTTCAGTAAGTTTGCAGACAATACCAAATTGGGTGGGAGTGTTGATCTGCTTGAGGACAGGAAGGCTCTACAGAGGGATTTGCCTTCCTGGGGTGTATTAGAAGGGAGGTGGTTAGTAGGTCAAGAGAGGTTCTCCTTCCCCTCTACTCTGCCCTGGTGAGACCACATCTGGAATATTGTGTCCAGTTCTGGGCCCCTCAGTTCGAGAAGGACAGGGAATTCCTGGATAGAGTCCAGTGCAGAGACACAAAGATGATTAAGGGAGTGGAACATCTTCCTTATGAGAAAAGGCTGAAGGAGCTGGGTCTCTTTAGCTTGGAGGAGACTGATGGTGACCTTATTAATGTTTACAAATATAGAAAGGGTGAGTGTCATGAGGATGGAGCCAGGCTCTTCTCGGTGACAACCAATGGTAGGACAAGGGGTAATGGGTTCAAACTGGAAAAAGAGAGGTTCACTTAAATTTGAGAAGAAACAACTTGTCAGTGAGGGTGACAGAACACTGGAACAGGCTGCCCAGGGGGGTTGTGGAGTCTCCTACTCTGGAGACATTCAAAACCCACCTGGACACCTTCCTGTGTAGCCTCATCTAGGTGTTCCTGCTCTGGCAGGGGGATTGGACTAGATGATCTTTTGAGGTCCCTTCCAATCCCTTGGACTGGCTGGATCGTTAGGATGAGGCCAATTATATGAGGTTTATCAAGGCCAAGTTCTGTGTTCTGTACTTGAGTCACAACAACCCCATGCAACGCTACAGGCTTGGGGAAGCATGGCCTGAAAGCTGCCTGGAGGAAAAGGATCTGGGGGTGTTGATCGACAGCCAGCTGAATATGAGCCAGCAGTGTGCCCAGGTGACCAAAAAGGCCAACAGCATCCTGGCTCATATCAGAAATAGTGTGGCCAGTGGGAATAAGGAGGTGATTGTGCCACTGTACTCGCCACTGGTGAGGTCCCACCTTGAATACTGTGTTCAGTTTTGGCCCCCTCACTACATGAAAGACATTGAGGTGCTGGAGAGAGTTCAGAGGAGGATGATGAAGCTGGTGAGGGGCCTGGAGTACAAGTCTTATGAGGAGTGGTGGAGGGAACTGGTGCTGGAGAAAATGAGGCGGCTGAGGGGAGACCTTGTCACACTCTACAACTACCTGAAAGGAGGCTGCAGCATGGAGGGTATTAGTCTCTTCTCCCAAGTAGCAAATGATAAGACAAGATGAAATCACCTCAGGTTTCACCAGGGAAGGTTCAGATTGGGTATTAGGAAAAAATTCTTCACAGAAAGGGTTGTGAAGTAGTAGAACAGGCTGCCCAGGGAAGTGGTGGAGTCACCATCCCTGGAGGTGTTTAGAGGCATATAGACAAGGTTCTTAGGGACATGGTTTAGTGCTAGAGTTAGGTTATGGTTGGATTTTATGATCTTGAGGTTCTCTTCCAACTGAAATGATTCTATGATTCTATGATTTACGTGTCTGAGTCTGGAGCTGAATCCCAGCCCTTCTCTTCACATTGGAGACCCTTCTGCATTCCGGCAGCAGGATAACATCCCTCATTGTATGTGTAAGTTGTGGCTGCTGTCTGTGATTAATCTTTTTCACCATTTTCCATTGGCGTTCCACATACTTTTCAAATTAAACACTTCCGTGCTATCTCCCATGGCATTTTTTACATTCCGATGTGGTTTCTTCTAATCACAGAGTTATCACAGTGTTTGCCTTCCTACTTTTTTGTAGTACCTCCAAACCTTTTCAGTCACATCAGTGTCCTTCCTATCAAACTGACCAATACAGTCTCATTGCTCTTGCATCAAACTTTGTTCTCTGTCTTTTGTTTTATAATTAGATTACAGAGCGTTTATATCCCAGACCAGCCCTCATTATTGTGGGCTAATGATGATAATAAAACCCACAGCATATGTGTGCAAGTGTTTGCGGTCACAAATCTTCCACATATCTCTGCAGCACTCCGCTCACTGTACTCATATACCAGACAGTGGGCTGTTTTTGCAAGGCAGCCACAAGTGCTGAAGGGTAGGTCAGCTCAACCCTCCCATGGCAGACACCCTTCGCTGCAGCGGGATGCCAGGTGCCTGGGACATGCAGTGAATTGTATCTGCAAGAAGTGACCATTGCTTAATCATAAATGCAGAGTGGGCACCCAGGGTTGTAGCTGAGCCACTGGTACAGAAACTCCAGGAACAACATCCTGGAGCTTTCATTGCAAAAAAAATCACCATGCCTTTGAGTTGTAGTAATAGCAGTAGTACAGCTCTTGCAAGATACAGCACACCACCACAGAGTTTCATTCTCTCTTCCTCTCCCATCTTCCCTTTGCAACAAGGAACTGAAACAGTATTTGTAGGAGGAAAGAGCTAATTTTGTTAAGGGCATAAGATTAATAAACTCCCCTTATGAAAATAACCTGTGATTTTTAATAGCCATTAAAACCCCAAAGGATCTTAGGATTTATCTCAAAGGACTTGTTCTGCCTGTAGTAAATGGCCATGTACTCAATAGATCTGCATTAGCTTGGTAGTGACCCTGTTGGCATTTGAAATTATGGCCAGACTGATCTGAGACAAATGGCTTAAACCACTAAACCATTGCCTGTCGTCTCTGTCTTTCATTTGACTTGTTAGCTTCCTGAGGTCCTGAATCCATCCTTGAGGCTAATGCAAGTTTTTCCTGGCAGCAAGTGAGCTGTCATGACTTACCTATGTGACATTTAAGTGGGGTAAAGAAGGATTACTCAAAATGCCTGACTTAATCTAACTAAAGTTTGACCTGGCACAATATATTTCAGTGTCATTTTTGCGTGTGTGGTTATTTACACACTGTTACCTGTTTTCTTAGGAAAGTTACAGATATTGAAGAGAAAAACTTTAGCCCAAGGTTAACATGAACAGCAAACGAGGATGTTCCTAGTACCTGTCTACAAGCAGCTTACTGATATGCCCTGTTTCTGACAATAATTTTATATGCTTTTGAAAAAATGAACTTAACAAAGTGAGAAATGCTAAAATTCAGCCTTTTTTACAAAAACAAACTGTCATATGCTGTTTTAAAATAACCAGTTGAAGTCAACTGCAATAAACTGGTATAAAGGACAGGAAAAGCTTCTGCTAAAATGGCTGATAGCATATAGAAAATATACTTGTCCTAAGAGGGAAGGAAGTAAATGTAACTCTCTTTTCAGCTCTAACATTCAGATTTTTCCTCCTAGGCAGTGTGTGGCAGTTACACTTTCCCCCCAACCCAAGAACTGATGTGGCAGTTGTATGCACATCCCCCTCTCCTTCAGTGTGGCAGTTAATGGCTTCTTTTGTGAACCTCCCCCCCCCCCAGACCATTGGCCAGGGTCCTTAGGAAAGGAGGAGGGGCGCAGAGAGGCCAGGAAGCTTCTGGGGCGCCCACAGCCAGAGTGGGGGGGTGCAGAGAAGCCAAGAAGCTTCTGGAATGCCCACAGCCAGATCTGATGAGACTATAAAATGGGGTGCCCACCGAGGATACCCTTTGTGTGGTCTTCTCGGAGCAGTGGCTCTGTGTGCCAGAGCCCTCCCCTTAGACTGGGATGCTGTCTAAGGTAACTTCCCGGGACTGGGAGTGCCTCACCTCCTCATTTGGGTGAGTGATAATTTACTCGATATATCCTTGAATAATTCCTTGCCGCATTCAGGAAAGTGTAAGTCCTTGCTGCTCAAGCAAATGTAATTCCTTGCCTAACTCAGGTGAATGTAGTATCCTGAAGTCAGAGAGCTCTGTCTTTGTTTCTTGTGAGTGTACGCATGCACGCTGTGGATCTCCATTATTCTTATTTGCTGTACCCCAGTAATTTCCTCAACTGATATCCGAACCTGTGTTTTATGTTACTGGAGTGCTAACTAATTGTATAAACCCTGTTTCTAGTCAGTTGTTTTGCCAGACTTTTCCAGACAGAATATAAGTCTGTTTTGGACCTGTTTCCCCCCCCCCCCCAAACTGATTTTGGGGTGCCTCTGATACAGGGAATTGACAATTAACACTTAAAGAACTAACACTTGACACTTAAAGAACTAACCCTGTTATAGTTGAATTGAATTTTGTAGCATGTGTGTCACAAACACCATTGAATAACACATCAGTGTTATAAGCTGTGCTGCTAAGGCTGAAAGTCTCAGCTTGTCCCCTGTATAGTCCTTACCCAGAACCACGAGCGTGGTTACCTTATGCTTGCTCTGTACCTTTAGTTAAGACATTGACAAATGCTATTCTGATTCTGTAGGCTATATCCAAGATTCCTACCTTATCGTAAAAGCTATGCAAGTTATATACGAGCTCATATTTTAGAGAACTGAAAGTTAGTTCTGTTAGTTCTCAGCAGGTCTTTATCTTATCTTGAAAGTGCTGAGAGGGTACATTTGCTATCATCCAAGAATTTGTATAATTTTATATGAAGTGCGCATGTGCAGTGACAAAAGGTGAAAAGTACACTCGCGATGAAGACTACTTACTTCATCCTGAAGACCCCCTGAACGACCACCAGAGGACACTGCGCATGCTTAGGGTAGTTCCAAGGTGTTGCAACTGATATTGTGAAATAATTATGTAACCTAATGAATATGCAATATACACGTTGTAACTTTAATGAATATGTATGTAACCAAATTGTATAAAATGGTGAAGTTTGAATCAGTGGTTGGAACCAGCTTTGGGTGCGAGCCCCTGGTTTCCCAGTGCTGAAATAAAGCACCGCATATAACTACGCCCGTGGTTATGTGTCCTGATTGCTAACATTTTGGCGACCCAGGTGGGACCTCGCGAGCATTGCTGAGGCGGATCGCGTCTTGATCCTGCTCCAGCTAGCACCGAGGTATTCTTGGGGAGCACATCGGACGCGACCGACCTTCTGCTGCTCACGACGGACCTCTGACTGGTAAGAAGGTGCTTTATTTGGGTTTATCTGGATTATTGGATTGGGTACCCATCTGGTCTGGTTCTGGTCTGGTAGCCTGTCGATCAGGCATCTGGTAGCCTGCCGGTCAGACGCGGCGAAAGCCACGCTCGGTTGGGCAGGGAGCTCCCGGGGTATTGCCTAGGCAGCCGTCCGTCAGACAGAGGGAAACCTCTGCAGGCTCGGCATCTGGTCTGGTCTGGTTATTTGTGCGCACCTGGTCTGGTTATTTGTGCTGTTTAGCACTTGGTCTGTAGTTCTAGTGATTTTGTCTGTACTCACTGTGAAATTAGTGATCTGATCTGTATTTTCTGTTGTTCTGGTAAAGTTTCCTGTGTTATCTTTCTGTGTCGGTATGTCTGATTCAAAGGTATCACCGTTAAGTTGCTTACTGAAACATTGGAAAGAAGGTGGGTTTGGACAGTCTATGCATAAAAAGAAGTTAATTGAGTATTGCACTCATTGGTGGCCTGAGTATAAGTTACCAAATGAAGTGCAGTGGCCGCCGGAGGGCACTTTGAACCATGAAATAATTGGTGAATTAATGAGGTTTTGCCAAAGAGAGGGCAAGTGGGACGAAGTTCCATATGTCGATCTCTTCTTCTATCTCGAGCGAAAGCATGATTGGAGGGAGGGCTGTGGGTTAATGTTAGTACAAGGTAACAGCAATAATAAGTGTAATAAGTGTACGGGATGCGCAGTAGACAAGAAATGTATGACGTGTTTAGCTGTAGAAAATAGCAGTGGTAATGATTCAAAGACGGATTTACTGTGTCTTGATGTTGCGCCTTCTGAGGAAGCGGTACCAATTAGACCCTCCGCGCCTGTCCTTCCCGTTGATAGTGATGATGAATCAAGTGATGAAAAGGAGGCAATAACTGGTGTAAAAGGAATAACCGTAACCCCAATATCTCACCGAACTAGAAATAGGGAAAAAGAAAAGGATGGGCAAAAGGGGGGAGGATCATCAAATGTGATAGCACCCCTGCGGCAAGCAGTAGGTGTTGGGGGGGAACCAGTCTATGTAAAAGTCCCGTTTTCGCCGGGGGATTTAGTGATCTGGAAGCAGTCGGCTGGCCCTTATCGGGAAAACCCAGATAAGGTTGCAAAGGTGATTAAGATGATAATTAAGACACAGAATCCTGATTGGGATGATTTGCAAGTCATTCTAGATACATTAATGGATTCCACAGAAAAGGATATGGTTGTACGGGCTGCAAGGGATAAGGTGAGAGAAGATATCCGGACTGGGAGAGTAGAGGGCAATGTTGATGAGAATTTTCCAAAGGAAGATCCCCGATGGAATTATAATACAGGAGGCGGGTTGTGCCGTCTCCGGAGATATCAGGAATGGTTATTGATTGGTGTTCAAACCGCTATGCCAAAGCAAATGAATTGGTCAAAGTTGTATAATGTAAGGCAGGAAAAGAATGAGTCTCCCTCAGCCTTTTTAGAAAGATTGAAAGAAGCTGCCAAAAGATATACAGATTTAGACATAGAAACGGAACAAGCTAAAACTCAGCTGGCTCTAATTTTCTTAGGGCAATCTCAAGATGACATTCGGAAGAAGCTGCAGAAATTAGAAGGTGCACAATTAAGGGATTTGGACGTAATGTTAGAAACAGCTTGGAAAGTTTATAATAATAGAGAAAAGGAACAATCGAGACGCCACCAGCAAAATTTGCTGGCCTTGATCCAGGGACAAGGCAGGGGAACAGGAGTCCGGGGTAGGGGAGCTGGAAATAGTCGAGGAGGAGGTCGGGGACGCGGTTCATGGAGTGCCCAAGGAACTCCCCTGAGACCCCTCATGAGGCTTGGCATAAATCAGTGTGCCTACTGTAAGCAAGAAGGACACTGGAAAAATGAATGTCCGGCTAGGAGCCCTGTGGGTCAGATGTCCGATGCGACGGGAAATGCAGTACAGACTATGGTGTTGGGGGAATACAGTAATAACAGCTGACTATATGAAGGCACGGAAGTAAAAACCCAGAATAAGGAGCCCTTAGTGACAATACAAGTGGGAGACCGGGACGTAAAATTTCTAGTAGACACGGGGGCTACTTACTCTGTATTAAATTCCTTACAGGGGGCGGTGGGTCACAAAGCTACAACAATTGTTGGTGCCACAGGGAAGGAGGAAGTACGGCCATTCCTGCAACCTTTGGATTTGTGCTTTGGAGAAAAGGAACTAACCCACGAGTTCTTATATGTTCCAGACTGCCCAATTTCTCTTTTAGGACGAGATTTGTTGACTAAATTAGATGCCACGATAACATCTGAGGATGGAAATTTGGTAATGAAAGTTCCGGAGTCAAAGGTAGGACAAATTTTACTATTAAAAGAAAATCCAATTGTAAAAATACCACAGGCAATAGAAGATGCAGTGATTCCCACGGTATGGGAAGCTGACATACCTGGGAAGTCAAAGGCAGCTAAACCTGTGAAAGTAGAGCTGAAGGAAGGTGCTGAACCGGTGCGATTAAGACAGTACCCATTGAAATTGGAAGCCAGATTAGGAATAGTATCTTTGATCGAGAAATTTTTGAAATATGGAATTTTAGAGGAATGTGAATCAGAATATAATACTCCAATTTTTCCAGTAAAGAAACCTGACGGTAGCTATCGACTAGTTCAAGACTTACGGGCAATAAACCAGATCACTAAGGACATACATCCAGTAGTTGCAAATCCGTATACCTTGTTAACATCTGTGAAAGAGAAATATAAATGGTTTACAGTACTTGATTTAAAAGATGCCTTCTTCTGCATACCCCTTGACCAGGAAAGCAAAAAGTTATTCGCTTTCGAATGGGAGAATCCACACAATGGGAGAAAGGCCCAATTAACCTGGACACGCCTTCCACAAGGATTTAAGAATAGTCCGACAATCTTCGGAAATCAACTAGCCAAGGAACTTGAGGAATGGACTACAAGAGGCAATATCGGAATTCCTCGACAATGGTATTTGTTGTTGCAATATGTGGACGATATTCTGATTGCTGCTGAGACTCAAGAACTTTGCATTCAGGTAACAATCGAAATATTGAATCAATTGGGAATGAATGGATATAAAGTGTCAAAAAATAAAGCTCAGATTGCATCCACAACTGTGATCTATTTGGGATGCGAGCTTTCTCAAGGACAGCGAAGACTGGGTATAAACCGTGTACATGCTATCTGTGCGATTTCAGAACCGCGTAACTTACATGAATTGAGATCTTTTCTAGGAATGGCAGGATGGTGCAGGCTCTGGATTATGGACTATGGGCTTATTGCCAAACCTTTGTACGAGGCACAGAAGAATAAGACCTTGGTGTGGGAAAAGTACACTCGCGATGAAGACTACTTACTTCATCCTGAAGACCCCCTGAACGACCACCAGAGGACACTGCGCATGCTTAGGGTAGTTCCAAGGTGTTGCAACTGATATTGTGAAATAATTATGTAACCTAATGAATATGCAATATACACGTTGTAACTTTAATGAATATGTATGTAACCAAATTGTATAAAATGGTGAAGTTTGAATCAGTGGTTGGAACCAGCTTTGGGTGCGAGCCCCTGGTTTCCCAGCGCTGAAATAAAGCACCGCATATAACTACGCCCGTGGTTATGTGTCCTGATTGCTAACAACCCTACCCCACATCACTAAAGACACGTAGAGAGCTAACCCTTTAACCCACATCACTATTGCCTCGCCTTGCTTAGCTCTGTGTAACTTATTGTACAAAAAACAGGACTTCATTGATGCCTTGCAAAAATAACAATCCTTGGGTGCATCCTTGGTGCATCCTTGGGTGAACTAGATTACAGAAACTTGGGCACAGGACAGGAGATACGCCAGTTTTAACCAACTCAGCAGTCTGAGACCTAACCAACTCATCACACTGGACCAAACGTGACCGTGTACAGAGAAGAGGACCCGGGTTCATGATCACTGCGCAGCTGCAACCAGGAGGAGCCAGAGGTGGAGACTCTGAGATGGTCTCCCGGAACTCATTGTAATAAGAAACACCTTCTCAGGGACAGGTTATGAATATGTATAGGCGTTCCTAAAACTTTCATGAATATGTAACACAGCAATGATCATTTCAGCAGAGATGCATCATTAATCACATCTGAGACTTGGGAATTCTGGGGGGGGACAGAGAGGGAAATCTCCCCAGAGTCACTCCTGCAAATGTACACTTCTCTTTCTGTGGGTGAGAATTAAGGGGCAGGCTGACAGGGGTGATACTGTTGTGGGTGTCTATTACAGGCTACCAGATGAGGATGAGGAAGTTGATGAGGCCTTCTAAAGGCAGCTGAGAGCAGCCTCGCAATTACAGGCAGTTTGTTGTAAGGGATTTTAACTACCCTGATGTTTGCTAGGAGGACTACTCAGCCAGCCATCCGCAGTCCAGGAGGTTCATCCAGTGTATTGATGATAAATTCCTGATGCAAATGGTTGATGAGCCAACTAGGAAAAGAGTGCTGCTGGATCGCATTCTCACTAACAAGGAGGGTCTGGTTGAAGTGGTAAAAGCTGAGGTCTGCCTTGGCTGCAGTGACCATGAAATGGTGGAGTTCAGAATCTCATGTGGCAGGAACAGAATACCTAGCAGAAACGCAACCCTGGACTTCAGTAGGGCCAACTTTGGCCTTTTCAAGCAACTTCTAGGGGAAATCCCGTGGGACAGGGTACTTGAAGGTAAAGGGGCCCAAGATAGTTGGTTAGCATTCAAGGCATGGTTCTTCCAAGCTCAAGATCACAGCATCCCAACAGGTAGGAAGTCAAGGAAGGGAGCCAGGAGACCTTCTTGGTAAAACAGGGAACTGCTGGGCAAACTCAAGTGGAAGAGGAGAGTCTACAGATCATGGAAGGAGAGGCTGGCCACTTGGGAAGAATATAAGGCTGTTGTCAGAGGATGTAGGGAGGCAACCAGAAAAGCTAAGGCCTCCTTAAAATTAATCCTTGTGAGAGGGGTCAAAGACAATAGAAAGAGCTTCTTGAAATACATTGCAGATAAAACAAACACCAGAGGTAATGTAGGCCCACTGATGAACGAGGTGGGTGCCCTGGTGACAGAAGATACAGAGAAGGCAGAGTTACTGAAGACCTTTTTTGTCCCTGTCTACATTGCTGGAAGCTGTCCTGAGGAGCCCCATACCCCTGAGGCCCCAGAGAAAGTCAGGACAATGGAGGAGTTTGCCTCATTTAATGAGGACTGGGTTAAGGACCAATGAAGCAATCTGGACATCCACAAATACATGGGTACAGATGGGATGCACCCATGGGTGCTGACGGAGCTGGCTGAAGTCATTACTAGGACACTCTCCATCATCTTTGCCAAGTTTTGGGAAATGGGAGAGGTGCCTGAGGACTGGAGGAAAGCAAATGTCACTCCAGTCTTCAAAAAGGGCAAGAAGGAGGACCCAGGCAACTATAGACCGGTCAGCCTCACCTCCATCCCTGGGAAAGTAATGGAACAACTTAGTCTTGGCACCATCTCAAAGCATATCAAGGATAGGAATGTCATTAGGGGCAGTCAACATGGCTTCACCAAGGGGAAAAGTCATACTTAACCAACCTCATAGCCTTTTATGAGGACATAACGAGGTGGATAGATGATGGTAAAGCAGTGGATGTGGTCTATCTTGATTTCAGTAAAGCATTTGACACAGTATCCCACAGCATCCTCGCAGCTAAACCGAGGAAGTGTGATCTGGATGATCGGGTAATGAGGTGGACTGGGAAATGGATGAAGGGAAGAAGCCAGAGAGTTGTGGTCAATGGGATGGAGTCTAGCTGGAGGCCTATATCTAGTGGAGTCCCTCAAAGGTCAGTACTGGGACCAGTACTATTCAGTATTTTCATCAGTATCTTGGATGAGGGAATAGAGTGCACTGTCAGCATGTTTGCTGATGACACCAAGTTGGGAGGAGCGGCTGACATGCCAGAAGGCTGTGCTGCCATCCAGCAAGATCTGGACAGGCTGGAGAGTTGGACAGGGAAAAATTTAGTGAAATATAACAAGGGAAAGTGTAGAGTCTTGCATCTGGGCAAGAACAACGCCACATACAGGTATAGGTTAGGGAATGACCTATTAGAGAGCAGTGTAGGGGAAAGGGACCTGGGGGTCCTGGTGGACAGCAGGATGATCATGAGCCAGCACTATGCCCTTGTGGCCAAGAAGGCCAATGGCATCCTGGGGTGTATTAGAAGGGGTGTGGTTAGTAGGTCGAGAGAGGTTCTCCTCCCCCTCCACTCTGCCCGCATCTGGAGTATTGTGTTCAGTTCTGGGCTCCTCAGGTCAAGAAGGACAGGGAACTGCTGGAGAGAGTCCAGCGCAGAGCCAGAAAGATGATTAAGGGAATGGAACATCTCCCTTATGAGGAAAGGCTGAGGGAGCTGGGGCTCTTTAGCTTGGAGGAGACTGAGGGGCGACCTTATCAATATTTACAAATATATAATGGGTCAGTATCACGAGGATGGAAACAGGCTCTTCTTGGTGACAACTGATAATAAGACAGGGGGCAATGGGTGCAAACTGCAACATACGAGATTCCACTTAAATATGAGAAGGAACTTCTTCATGGTGTGGATGACAGAACACTGGAACAGGCTGCCCAGGGGGGTTGCGGAGTCTCCTTCTCTGGAGACATTCAAAACCTGCCTGGACGCCTTCCTGTGTAACCTCATCTAGGTGTTCCTGCTCCGGCAGGGGGATTGGACTAGATGATCTTTCGAGGTCCTTTCCTATCCCTGACATTCTGTGATTCTGTGATACCCAGGAGAGGCATGACATGGCTGTCTTTCCAACATGCTGCAAAGCCTCCCTCTGGCAAAACAGCTCTAACCAGTACCGGTCAGCAAATCACAGCAGTGACTTACATTAATTTTATGAGTTACACAACTGGCATACTCTTGCAGATGTTTTTTGGAGAATATGGGAGATTGTGCCAGCCAGACATTTGGCACCAATACCCAATCTGGGAGATGAGGATCTTTCTAGGCTCATTCCTAACATTCATTGTTTTCTTATTTAATAAGAAAATTGACACAACACATCAGGGAGACTGGTCAGTCAGCTAGTATGGAAACTATTAGTGCAGAAATGAATAGCCTGGCAGTTAAATGTCTTCAACACCCACACACTCCCTGGAAACACCTTAAAAATAGGGTTATTCATCCCATGGTCCCTGGGCCTCGTAACAGTGGTTGAAAGTACCTGAAACACTTTGTGCTGCTTGTTGCTGGATCTGGGTACTCTGTGGTGAACAGTAAGTGTTTTTAAGACAGAGTTGTCCCAAGTCTTAAAATCTAGCAGGTAGAGATCAGAAACCCTTATGTGATGCTGTGCATTTTCCTGGGTACAAACCCTCTAGAGATCAGTTTCCTAATGATCACAGAATCACAGAATCACAGAATCGACTGGGTTGGAAAAGACCTCAGAGATCATCGAGTCCAACCCTTGGTCCAACTCTAGTCCGTTTACTAGATCATGGCACTAAGTGCCATGTCCAATCTCAGTTTAAAAACCTATAGGGACGGCGAGTCCACTACCTCCCTGGGCAGGCCATTCCAATGCCTGATCACTCTCTCTGTAAAGAATTTCTTTCTAATATCCAGCCTAAATTTCCCCTGGTAGAGTTTAAGCCCATGCCCCCTTGTCCTATTGCTAACTGCCTGGGAGAAGAGACCAATCCCCACCTGGCTATAACTTCCCTTCAGGTAGTTATAGAGAGTGATGAGGTCACCTCTAAGCCTCCTCTTCTCTAGACTAAACAACCCCAGCTCCCTCAGCCTCTCCTCATAGGTCTTATGTTCAAGTCCCTTCACCAGTCGTGTTGCTCTTCTCTGGACCCGCTCCAGCACTTCAATGTCTTTCCTGAACTGAGGGGCCCAGAACTGAACACAATACTCCAGGTGTGGCCTCACCAATGCAGAGTACAGGGGAAGGATCACTTCCCTTGTCCTGCTGACCACGCTGTTTTTGATACAGGACAGGATACCGTTGGCCTTCTTGGCCACCTGGGCACACTGTTGGCTCATGTTGAGCTTCCTGTCAATTAGTACCACCAGGTCCCTTTCTGTCTGACTGCTCTCCAGCCACTCTGCGCCCAGCCTGTAGCGCTGCAGGGGGTTGTTGTGACCAAAGTGCAGCACCCGGCATTTGGCCTTATTGAACTTCATCCCACTGGAATCAGCCCATTTTTCCAGTCTATCCAGATCCCTCTGCAGAGCCCTCCTGCCTTCCAGCAGGTCGACACTCCCTCCCAACTTGGTGTCATCAGCAAATTTGCTGATGATGTTCTCAATCCCCTCATCTAAATCGTCAATAAAGATGTTCAACAGGACTGGACTCAACACTGACCCCTGGGGAACACCACTAGTGACTGGCCGCCAGCTGGATGCAGCCCCATTCACCAGCACTCTCTGGGCCCGGCCCTCCAGCCAGTTCTTAACCCAGCGTAGAGTACACTTGTCCAAGCCATGGGCTACCAGCTTTTGCAAGAGTATATTATGGGAGACAGTGTCAAAGGCCTTGCTGAAGTCCAGATAGACCACATCCACAGCTTTCCCCTCATCCACCAGGTGAGTCACCTGATAATAAAAGGAGATTAGGTTGGTCAGACAGGACCTGCCCCTCCTAAACCCATGCTGGCTGGGTCTGATCCCTTGTCCATCCTGAAGGTGCTGTGTGATTCCATTCAGGATGATCTGCTCCATAACCCTGCCAGGCACCGAGGTCAGGCTGACAGGCCTGTAGTTGCCAGGGTCAGCTCTGCAGCCCTTTTTGTGGACTGGGGTAACATTGGCCAATTTCCAATCATATGGGACCTCCCCAGTGAGCCAGGACTGTTGGAAGATGATGGAGAGCGGCTTGGCAAGTTCTTCTGCTAGCTCCCTCATCACCCTAGGATGGATCCCATCTGGTCCCATAGACTTGTGAGGATCCAGATGGCTCAGTAAATCACCAACTATTTCCTCCTGGAATACAAGGGGCCTATTTGGCTTCCTATCTCTGCCAACCACCTCCAGAGATGAATTGTCCTGAGGGCCACCTGTCTTACTGGTAAAAACTGAGGCAAAGTAGGTATTAAGTACCTCAGCTTTCTCCTCATCTTTGTTAACTGTATTTCCTTCAGAGTCCAACAGAGAATGGAGGTTTTCCTTGCCCCTCCTTTTGTTATTAACATATTTGAAGAAGGACTTTTTATTATCCCTGACAGAATTGGCCAAGTTAACTTCAAATTGCACTTTTGTTTCCCTGATCTTTTTTCTGCATGATCTAGCTATTTCCATAAATTCTTCATAAGTAGTCAGCCCTTTTTTCCACAGTCGGTAAAGTCTCTTTTTATTTCTGATTTCATTCAAAATCTCCCTGTTTAGCCAAGCCGGTTGTCTTCCCCGCTGGCTAGCCTTTCGGCACACTGGTATAGCCTGTTCCTGTGCACTCAAAACCACCTGCTTGAAGCATGTCCAACCCTCCTGGGCCCCCTTGTTTTTAAGCATTATTTCCCAGGGTATGCTCTGAACTAGATTTCTGAATAGGCAAAAATCTGCCCTCCGGAAGTCCAGCGTAGAGGTTTTGTTAATGGTTCTCCCTGCATCTCTGAGTATTGAAAATTCTATTATTTCATGGTCGCTATGCCCCAGGCAGCCTCCAACCACTACATCTCCCACCAGCCCTTCTCTGTTTGTAAACAGTAGGTCTAGCGGGGTCTTGCCCCTGGTGGGCTCATTTACCAGCTGATGAAGGAAATTGTCCTCTACACACTCTAGGAACTTCCTAGACTGCCTCTTCTGTGCAGTACTGAGCTCCCAGCAGATATCCGGCAGGTTAAAGTCACCCACAAGAACAAGGGCCGTCGATTTTGAGACATCTGCCAGCTGCTTGTAGAATAATTCATCTCCTTCATCGTCCTGGTTGGGTGGTCTATAACAGACACCCACGAGGATGTCAGCCTTGTTGGACTTCCCCCTGATTCTGGTCCACAGGCTCTCAACCTTGTCACTGCTGACCTCAAGTTTAACAGAGTCGAGTGACTCTCTAACATATAAAGCCACCCCTCCACCTCTCCTACCCTGCCTATCTTTTCTGAAGAGCTTGTAGCCACACATAGCAGCACTCCAGTCATATGAGTCATCCCACCATGTTTCTGTGATGGCAACTATGTCATAGCTTTCCTGCTGCACGATGGCTTCCAGCTCCTCTTGTTTGTTGCCCATACTGTGTGCATTAGTGTACATGCACTTCAAGTGGGCTGCTGATTTCCCTCTTAATTCGGGCTTTCCATCCGTAGGCTGATCTTTGGAGAGCCCAGTTTCAATCCCTTCCCCCTTCAAACCTAGTTTAAAGCCCTCCTGATCAGCCCTGCCAACTTATGGGCTATAGTCCTCTTGCTCTTCCTAGAAGGATGAAGCCCATCTGATTTGAGGAGACTGGGTACCATGGAGCTTGGCCCATGGTCAAAAAACCCAAAATTTTGACAGTGACACCAATCCTTAAGCCACCTGTTGATGAGATGGGCTTTTCTGCTCCTCTCTTTATTTAGTTCCTCATCCATCCCAGCTAGCACAGGAACTGAGGCAAATATCACTTGTGCTCCCGTCCCATGAACTGACTGACCCAGTGCTTTAAAGTCCTTTTTAATTATCTTGATACTTCTTCTGTTGATGTCCTCGCTGCCAGCTTGGACTACTAACAGGGGATAGTAGTCTGAGGGCTGAATCAGATCGGGAAGTCTTCTATTAATGTCCCTCACCCTGGCCCCAGGAAGGCAGCAGACCTCCCTGTGGGAAGGCTTCAAGGAGGATCTGTAGTGTGATAGGTTTTAGAAAGTCATTTAGGTATAGAAAGTCATTTAGGTATAGCAGGTCCTGGAAGTCTTACTTTATAAATATTGTTTTCCATAGTCACGGTTAGTCACTCTATAGCACCAGTACAGGTAAGGAGTGTCTTTAAAATTTGCTTAATAAGAAAAGTCTCACAAACAGTGGCTCTTGTCTCTTGGGTTGCTACTTGCACCCAAGTCTCAGTTTCAGACAATGCAAATGAAAAACTCAAGTTCATCTTTCATTTTCTTATACTGCTTTCTTCACTGCTTACACATCTTTGACTATATCTATAGCAGTAAAAAAAATGAGCCAGTATCCATTTTCTGACCCTGAAAGCAAGCGGATGGCATGGCTTGTATTGCTAGGGCTAAATTTCCTACCCAAAACATGGTAGTCTTATATGTGTCTTGCCAACAGAAAACTGTCCCTGGCTCACGATGCCCACTGAGTCATGCTCAGGTGTTATTTGGAGAGAGTGTACCAGGCACAGGCCAAAATGTGCCAGGGAGCAGGCGAACAGCAGCTCAGGAAAATCATCTGTCCCCATTCAATCCACCAGCACAGATGTTGCTTTTGGGCCCGCAGCTCAATTCATCAGTTCAACACCATTTTAAGATCAGTGCATATTGAAGAGATTTGCAGCCATGTCCACTACAATAAAATTTCCCTCAGCTCTTATCTTAGGATGCAATGAATCACACTCTCAATGTTGCTTCCTCCCTCCAGTGACTATAGGAGGAGCTCATATGACTAGTTTCTACTGGTTGCTAACTTTTGGGTGGCTACAGTTAGATGAAAATCCCATGCTAAAGGATTAAGGACTTCCTCCATTTTAAAATCTGAATGGTATTAAAACCAACCTCGATTTTGCAGGGAATGGAGAAGTCCTAATTAGAATATACACAGGTCAGTTGTTTTCCTCTCAGTTACACTAGTGAAAATCTGGAGGGAACAGCCCTGTCTTGATAGGAAATTCAGATCAGTCAGTGGATATACAAAGCCAGTTATTAGGGTGGAACAAAAGCAAACTTGAGAAACATTATGGTATAGTAAAGAAGATGTGGTAGGATGCCAGAAGACAGGAAGTCATTGGACCCAGCACTCTTACTCTTCTTTTGAAAAATCATCCAATCTACAGTAACCACAAGTGGTCAGGATCTTGTTTTGTGCCTGAACTTGGCAAACTGAATGAAAGCTGTATAGGAGTCAATTACAAAAATCCAGAGAAGTTATTGAATCATAAACATATTTGCTGTAAATGGTCCCTCTTTGTTCAGCATTAAAATTTAAATGCAGTAAGGTAAAACAGAATAAGGCAGAACTCACCTGAAGAGTCTGAAGAATCATAGCTACTTCTGTCATTCCTATTTGTCCTGAAGGGCTGAATGTCCTTTTCCCTGTAAGTTCCAAACCCTTCAAAGCTTCTTTTATTCCCACTTGCATCATTGTCCCACTTCTCACTCAAGGAATTCATTTCACCAAACATGTCCAGGGACTCTGAATTTCCTTTACTCTCAGTATTACCAGAGTATTGCTTTGTGCAAGAGTCAATGGGATCATTGCTTGAGTCACTTTTATCTTTACTTTGTGTCCACTGCTGGGCATCAGAAAGTGATAACATAGACAGTGTATCCACTTCAAAGTTACTCTTTGAGCCTTTGTGTCTGTTTTCACAATGCTGATGATTCTGCTTCTCCTTATGCTTGTTTTTCTCGTTGAGCAAGGAGAGGTCCTTATCTGAGCTGCTTAGACTTTCATTGATTGCATGGCTGGAAAATCTGGTGGACTTGCTAGCAAAGAGACCACTCAGATCTTCACGTGTCCCTAATATCTGCTCATCCTTATGCTTGTGCTTCTGTTTGTGTTTCCTTTTGTAAAGTCGGCCACTTGAAAGGCTTGTTCCTCCAACCTTTGGAGGAGTCAAAGAGGACTGCATGTCTCCAAGGCCCATTCCCACAGGTGTTTGTAGGTGCACTCCATGTTTCACTTTATGCTTGGCAGTGGTGGACATCTTCATATGAGAGCTTGCATGGAATTGGGGTGGGGGCACGGTAGGTCTCATAAATGGGGAAGCCGCTCTGAGTGTGTGAGACAGGTACAAAGGAGCTGGATACTGACCATAATAACCAAGATTCATAATAGGCATTGACATGTAAGGCATTCCATAGGGTGCATAGTAACTCCCACTGGGAATAGAGTAACCGAACCCTTGTAAAAAAGGCACCTTTGTCATGGTGTCATTGGTTTTGGCAGGTCTACCACGCTGCTTCTTAGACTTTATGTCAGAGGTCCTGCGAAGATAGAGCAATGGGTCATACTGGATATATGACACAGGGTAGTAGTGATTGAAATTAATCCTGAAGATGCTGGGATATGGATTTTCATGATAAAATGTGTAACTTCTATGGGAAATCCTGAACACTTGAAACTTATTGATGAGTTCCTTGAGGTCTGCCAGAAACTGGAGGTCATCTCTGTTCTGCAGGCTTTTCCTTTTCCTCTTGTGCTTTGGCTTTTTAATAGTCTCATGAGAGAGAAAGTTATCCACAATGAGATGTTTCTGCCAGTGACCATGCCTATTCTTTGTGCTGGTGTTAGATGGGATAGCCTCTGGATTGTCGAGGATGCAGAAATCAAAGGAGTATCTCTGTTGGGATTCTGAGCTTTTCTCAGCTTGGTCAGAAGTGCTGTTGTTGTCTGTACCTATCCCACTGTCACTCGGTTATGGTTTCCTCACTGTGAGACTCACTCACTGGTGACAGTGTGACTTTTTTCAGAGAACCTATTTCACAGAGGCGGGAAGGTGAATTAGCCATTAACCTGGTTGGAGACAGCTTCCAAGTTCCACTGTGCATTCCTTTCTGGGTTTTTGTAGGAAAAACGCTGATAGGTTGAAGATTTGGCATAGTTTTTAACTCTGAAAAATTTGTCTCAGTGCTTGCAGGGCTAAGGTGGCCATTAGTCCTCACTAACTGTGTTGAAAGTGGATTAATAGCTGCTGGTGACAATGCCACGAGTGACTGCAGGTTGGAAGGCACTGCTGGGTTTTCTGGCTGGCTGGAAATGAGCCTTGAATGCTTGATGGCTGTCTTAGGTTCTGGCTGAGGCTGCAGCTCTGCTCTTGGCTTTCTGCCCCATTTTTTACCAATGTAGATAGTCCCCCTCTTGCTGACATTGATCTGCTTCCCTAGTCTGGCATCAATGGTGGTTGGCCCAGTGCTACACAGTGAATGGGCTTTTGCTTTCAGAGCTATGCTGCTGGAGCAGGAAGACAAGATCTGATTGAGAATATTCTTCCTCTTGAGGGTCTTCATTTTATTAATGGTCTTGATGGTCTTCTTATCCAAGACCCCAAGCTTCCCGACCTTTCTGTGAAACCTGAGTTCACTGATAGACTTGTCCTCTCCCGAGACCATCTGGGCCAACTTGGCCAGATTCCATCTCCTCTTCCTTTTCTTCATTCCTGGAAATTCACAATTGATTGGACTCACTGGGCTGGTGGAGGTTCCTTCATGAATCGTTTCAATAGAGAGCAAAGGTTGTTTCTTTGGTCGTCCTCTTTTTTTCTTGACAGGTGTGATCACAGTAAGACTGTCTGTATTGGTATACAGAGGGCTGGATGGTATGATGGGATAGGCTGAAGGAGGCTCCACCATCAGCTTCTCAGATGTTGTCATGGAGGTCTCCCAAGGGATGGATTTAGGTTTGCTGCAGGTCCATCGCCACTTAGCTGCATGTTTGGAGTGCTGGACCTCAGATAATTTGCCAGCTGTGGGAAGACTGGTGGGTAGGAGAGTGGATGTCACAGCTACAGATTTTCTGAGTCTGGTGGCACTGTTGGGGGAAGCTTTGTTAGTGAGCACACCACTGTCAATAGCTGCTAAGAGGGACTAATTTTCAGTCACTTTCCCTGGCTTTGTGGCTCGAAGATCTTTTTTACTCACCTCTGGTTGAGAGCTAGTCCTGTTTGCTACTTCACTGCTCATAGCAAGTCCAAAATACAGGCTTTTCTCCTGGATAGTTTTCTCTATGAAAGATTTTGTGGATTGCCTTTGTTTCCTTTTGTGGCCAGATGTATCTGTTATTGGAGACTTTACTGGGATAGTAATTTGTATGTGACTGCTGTCTCTTTCACAACTGCTAGCAGAAGTGGGATTCTGCTTCGAGGGTGATGTATCCAACACACTGTCCATAGAGTAAGAATCCTTTTTCCCTTCCATGCTGTCATGGGGTTTGCTGTCAAATGCTTTTTGAGCACTTTTCTCCCATTCAATGTCTGCAGTTTGGATGGCTTGACTTATCAAGTCTTTTTTGCTGGACTTCTTTGTACTCCCAGTAGGATGATCAGGGGCCTCCAGCTTCACACCTTCCTCTTGATCACTGAGAGGCAGAAGCCTATTGTGTTCAGAGGTGCTGCTGGGCTGGGTGGCTGCACTGATGTTGTTGGATGATGGGGCTGCACTGCAAATGGCAATCTACTACTGTCTGACAGCTGCCCCCACATGATGCTGGTGCAGGATTTCTTTGCTTGGGATTTGCTGAAGGAAACACCTGGGTCCAAAGTGGAGACCTTGGTGGCACTAACTGCTTCTCGACTGGGTTCTGTGTTGATGAAGCAATTTTGAGAAACAAATCTAGTATTGGAGTTCTCTGACCAGTCAAGATGGTGCTGGTTGATACTTTTCTGCTGGTGCTTTGATTTTAAGGTGTCACTGGTGAAGTCTTTTTGGAGGCCCAGATCATAGTGCAGAGGAGAATGTTTTTGTGATCTGTCATAAACCTGGAAGGTAGAAGAAAATAAAGAGAAAAAAAAAATATCGCTCCACTCATAACCCCTGGTTGCAGCTCTTTATTTGTACAGTGAATGACAACTCTTCTTAACCAATGTCCTTGTAAGGGATAAGAACCTTTATAAAGTCTACTCATACATGAACCAAATTTGCATTTAGATTCATGTACTGTAAACATGTTTTGTTTTCCCACTCTAAAAACAATGGAAATATTTCTATAAATTCTAAATTGCTAAAGGAACATATTCTATTCATTTTTAATTTAAAACACAAGTAAAATATTTCCTTTCAGTGGATGAATGGTGCAGTTCAGCCTCCTGGTGAGAATCCCTTTTTCCTAAAAAATGAACCCTCATAGAACTTGATGCTCAACAACAGCAATTAATCTCATTTTGTAAACAAGAAAAATGCAAAATTATCTCAGTTGAAACAAACAAGAGGAAAACCCATGATGCCAGAATCTGCAAATATTTACTTGCATACATTTCCACATAGAAGTCATCTCCACAAAGTTAGTGCTTAAAATCATATGCATAGCATCAAGTGTGTGAGGCACACTTGGCAGGTTCAAGATTTGCATTACTCCCTTTCTATTTTAATAATTTGCTATTTGCAATGTTGGTAAGAGATATTTTCAATATGATTTCTAACCTGACAGCAGGTCTTCAAGCTGCAGAAGTTACAGTAACGGTAGAATTATGCTGAAGACTGTTACAGAGCAAAAGAGAGTCTACTTTTTTTTCTTGGTGGGCCTCCATCAGCTAAATAAATTGTTTGCTACACCTGTAACCTTTGAAAAGTCTCTTGAGGAAAAAAAAAAAAAAATCTTTTTTTACTTTATTTAACTTACCTCTTCTAGCCATTTGTTTTCTCCTATTACATTTAGGAGGTTTTTTTGTAAAGCTCTGGATCAAACTGTGCAACTGATTTTGTATACCTCATACTTCAAACAACTGTTCTTAGCAAACTGTAATGACACAGTTTTGAATGCCAAATAAATGATGAGAGACTTAAATGTGTAACCAAGGAAAGAACAACAGAAAACAACTGCTAAGTGTCTTGTGTTTCTGCAAACACTGTTACAAATTAAGTTTCTATCAGCAGCATTACATTAGATGCCCATTCAGGGCGTTTGCAATGGAGGTTTTGGGGCAAGGAGCCTGTCAGCATAAGAGGGTTTTGAGCAGGGAAATGAGGTGTCCCCAGATCTGAGCAACTTCGGAGGGATATGAAAAGTGCTAAACACCCCCAAGCCCATGGTGCATTTTTTAGTGACCAGTAAACATACATGTTATTAGCAAATTGATGTTGAGATATCCTTCATGTGGATATAAAAATGGGCATGTGGCTTTTCTGGAATAGGCAATAATGATTAAGCTGTTCTGGTCCATCTTCTGAGGAGTAATCAGGGGCTCAAATCCTGTGGATAGTTCAGCTGTTGTGCACATGGATCAGCCATGCTCAGGGAAAGCAGAGATTTCCAGGAACTGTGGAGTGAGAAAATGAAAGCACGCAGCTGCGGTGGAGCTGCAGATGTCATGGGAGAGTGACACCTGGTTTCTTCAGACTGAGAAAAGAGCTGAAAGCATAAACAGCCCTCAAGGAATGAATCAATTACTCCTCCACCTCCTCCTCACAGTGGCCTCCTGTGTGCAAGCGACTCAGTGCACAGCAGCCATGACCAATAACCGCTCATGCCCTCCTTTGGAAAATGGAGCCCACCTGCATCCACATCCTTGGGATAAGGCCAGGGAGGTGTCAAAAGGAAATCAGCAGCACTGGCACTGAAGTTTGATAGTTTGATTTTTTTTTTTTTTTTTTTTAAGTGATGACAAAGCTCCTGAGCTTAATTTTACCTCAACCATTTGGGCCTCCTCCTGCCCCCAAGCCAACAAGCCTGGTATGCTGTTAGCTGGCCATGAGGAGGTGTGAGGGAGATGGCCATCCCCTGGTGAGATCCCAGCAGGGCTGGAGGTGGGTGCCCTCTACCCAAGCCTCACATGAAACATCATCTTCCTGAGGCACCATGATTTGTGACTTGGAAAAGCCCTGGAAATGATGGCTGAGGCCTCCCTTGGACCTCAGGACCCACACTGAGGCAGGGCCTGTCTCCTTCTGCATTATGGCTGCAATCAAAGCAACTCATACACCCACTTAACTTCCAAAATGCTGAGCTGTGAAACTAAATGACCTGAAAAATAAAGCCGGTTACAGCAGTGTCACGGAGGCACCCCAAAGTCAGTTTTAGGTGGACAATAAGTTCCAAAATAGACTTTATTCTAGCTGGAAAAGTGTAGCAAATAAACCAACCAGGAAAAGGGTTTATACAATTATTTAGCACTCCAACAACATAAAATACAGGTTCAGATATCAGTTGAGGAGATTATTGGGGTACAACAACATAAGAATAATGAGGATCCACAACATGCATGCATTTACTCACAAGAAACAAAACCAGAGGCCTCTCACTCCAGGCTACCCACAAGAAATAATCACTCGCCTGGGTTAGGCGAGGGTTTACACTTGCCTGGTGTGAGAGATGGTGGCTCTCAGCATACGCTTTGAGTGTGTGTGAAAGATGGTGGTCCTTAACACACGGCATAAGTGTGGAAGGCCGAGATATTGTAAATTATTTATCTCAAAGCTTGCTTGCTAAAATAATATGCTTAAGGCCTACTTGTTACAGAAAAATACTTGTTCATGCTGCTTGCTTAATTTGGCCCGCTGTAAAGGCCTAAATACAGTGAATTAAAGTGCAAAATGCGTGATCGCTGTGAATTGCTAAAACTCAAAGAATGCTTGAAACTTGTGCAAGCTCAAGTGAAGCTCCAGCGATATCAGCCACCAACATCTGTGACTAGGCCTGCATTGTGCTCAGGCAATGCCCACCACCAGTTGCCATAAAATGACCAAGTTATGAATTGCAATTGTGGCCATCCACCACCAGGACCAAAACCTGTCACCTGGGACCAGCGGACCTAAGACCCAAGTGCTGCCAGCACCTACTGGGACCTGGACTCTGATAATGGCACGACTCAAGACCTGCAAAATGCCAGCGCTACCGAGGCCTGAAACCTGAGAGCTGCCCCACAGGAGACAATGTTTGGATCCCTGGCAGTGACTATCTCTTGCTTATCTTCTCACATGCTTGCTTAACTTTCCTCCTAATTTCTCCCCCTTTATCTCTGTTGCTCTAGCTTTAGGTGTGAAAAGGAAATAGATATACTATGTCTTTAGGCATAAAAATAAAATAAGATTGTTTAGCAGCATCTGACCTCGTTCGTGTCTTAATCTCACTCTTGGAATCATTTTTGAACCTTCCTGAGTCCCAAATTGGACCAGGAGCCCATACCTGGTTAGGAAAGGACTGTCACTTGCCTGGGTTAGGCAAGGACTCATTCACGGATATATCCAGTAAATAACCACTCACCCAAATGAGGAATTGAGGCGCTTTCAATCCCAGGAAGTCTCCTTAGATGGCGTCCCAGTCTAAGGGGAGAGCTCCAAGAAGACCACCCAAAGAGGGCCTTTGGCAGGGACCCTGTTTTATAGCCTGGTCAGATCTGGCTGTGGGCATTACAACATTGTCCAGAAGCTTCACAGCTCCTCTGGGCACCTCCTTTGTTAATGACCCTGTCACAGAATCAGAGAATGTTAGGGACTGGAAGTGACCTCAAAAGATCATCTAGTCCAATCCCCATGTTGGAGCAGGAACACTTAGATGAGGTTACAAAGGAATGTGTCCAGGCGGGTTTTGAATGTCTCCAGCGAAGGAGACTCCACAACCCCCTTGGGCAGCCTGTTCCAGTGTTCTGTCACCCTCACTGACAAGTTGTTTCTTCTCAAATTTAAGTGGAACCTTTTGTGTTCAGTTTGTGCCCATTACCCCTTGTCCTATCATTGGCTGTCACCGAGAAGAGCCTGGCTCCATCCTCGTGACACTCACCCTTCATATATTTGTAAACATTAATGAGGTCCCCCCTCAGTCTCCTCTTCTCCAAGCTAAAGAGACCCAGCTCCCTCAGCCTTCCCTCATAAGGGAGATGCTCCACTCCCTTCATCTTCTTGGTTGCCCTACGCTGGATTCTCTCCAACCGTTCCCTGTCCTTCTTGAACTGAGGGGCCCAGAACTGGACACAATATTCCAGGTGCGGTCTCACCAGGGCAGAGTAGAGGGGAAGGAGCAACTCTTTCGACCTACTAACCACCCCCCTTCGAATACACCCCAGGATGCCATTTGCCTTCTTGGCCACAAGGGCACAGTGCTGGCTCATGGTCATCCTGCTGTCCACCAGGATCCCCAGGTCCCTTTCCCCTACACTGCTCTCTAATAGGTCATTCCCCAACTTATACTGGAACCTGGGGTTATTCCTACCCATATGCAAGACTCTACACTTTCCCTTGTTATGCAGACCGGTCAGCCTCACCTCCATCCCTGGGAAAGTAATGGAACGACTTATCCTTGGTGCCATCCATCTCAAGGCATATCAAGGATAAGAGGGTCATTAGGGGCAGTCAACATGGCTTCACCAAGTGGGAAGTCATGCTTGACCAACCTCACAGCCTTTTATGAAGATATAACGAGGTAGATAGATGATGGCTGGGCGGTGAATGTGGTCTACCTTGACTTCAGTAAAGCATTTGACACAGTCTCCCACAGCATCCTCGCAGCTAAACCGAGGAAGTGTGGTCTGGATGATCAGGTAGTGAGGTGAACTGCGAACTGGCTGAAGGAAAGAAGCCAGAGAGTCGTGGTCAATGGAGCAGAGTCCGGTTCGAGGCCTGTATCTAGTGGAGTGCCTCAAGGGTTGGTGCTGGGGCCAGTAATGTTCAACATATTCATCAATTACTTGGATGAGAGACTAGAGTGTATTATCAACAAGTTTGCTGATGACACCAAGCTGGGAGGAGTGGCTGACATGCCAGAAGGCTGTGCTGCCATCCAGCAAGACCTGGACAGGCTAGAGAGCTGGGTGGGGAAACCAGGTTCCAGTATAAGCTGGGGAATGACCTATTAGAGAGCAGCATAGGGGAAAGGGACCTGGGGATCCTGGTGGACAGCAGGATGACCATGAGCCAGCACTGTGCCCTTGTGGCCAGGAAGGCCAATGGCATCCTGGGGTGTATTAGAAGGGGGGTGGTTAGTAGGTCAAGAGAAGTTCTCCTTCCCCTCTACTCTGCCCTGGTGAGACCACACCTGGAATATTGTGTCCAGTTCTGGGCCCCTCAGTTCAAGAAGGACAGGGAACTGCTGGAGAGAGTCCAGCGCAGGGCAACAAAGATGATTAAGGGAGTGGAGCACCTCCCTTATGAGGAAAGGCTGAGGGAGCTGGGTCTCTTTAGTTTTGGAGGAGACTGAGGGGTGACCTTATTAATGTTTACAAATATAGAAAGGGTGAGTGTCACGAGGATGGAGCCAGGCTCTTCTCGGTGACAGCCAATGATAGGACAAGGGGTAATGGGTACAAACTGGAACACAAAAGGTTCCACTTAAATTTGAGAAGAAACAACTTCTCAGTGAGGGTGACAGAACACTGGAACAGGCTGCCCAGGGGGGTTGTGGAGTCTCCTACTCTGGAGACATTCAAAACCCACCTGGACACCTTCCTGTGTAGCCTCATCTAAGTGTTCCTGGTCCAGCAGGGGGATTGGACTAGATGATCTTCTGAGGTCACTTCCAATCCCTAACATTCTCTGATTCTGTGATTACCATGGGCTCCCTGGGAGGAGCTGCTGCAGACAGAAAATTCACCACTAGCTGAGGCAATGCACATACCATCATTTCAGCAACAGCTGGATGCAGCAAGAGTATCATGTCCCCCATAATTGGAGAGGATCAAATTTCTCTGCAGCAGTGAGTGGGAACCGAAGAACGGTTAAACAACCTGTGGTACAGTATCACAGGAGCCTTCAAATTGCATAGGCGAAGAATCAAAAAGAGCCATGTAGTAATGACAATCCCGTTCCTTCCCATGCCACCTGGTTGCACCATTACTGCTCCACATATCAGGCTCTGTATGCATAGTGATATAGGCAACATATTGCTATCTTCAGGATCAGTGGTGCAGAGACCAAATCTGGGCATGGCGTATACAATGGCACGTTTACACAGCCCCTCTACTGCACAGAGCTTCTGAAATTCAAATATATCCAAACCAGTGAGATATGCCAGGATTGCTCTGCCATTGCTTAGGTGTATGGCAGCAGCTGCTGGACACTCGAGTAGCTATCCAGGAAGATAATGGACCAGGAGAAGGTAATCTGATAACAGGCAACTGTCAGGGACTGAGACTTGCTGTATGGCCATACTCAATTTCTCTGCAATGATATAAAGACTGATAAATTCACTCTGCCTTGGGAATCTTCTACTCACCGATGCACTACAAAGCTTCCTAGCTAGTATGTGGTCCAAGGTCAATCAACATTGTCAATCCAAGTCATCTTGCAGTGGGAACATGACTGGGGCATCTAGGACACATCTACCTCCCTGCGGTCCATAGAAAGACAATGACAGACTTTCCTGTGCTGAGGAACCTGTCAGAGGCACCCACCCCTTTCCTTGTTGAGAGAGGGCATTTAAGATGGCTAAGTCTCTGTGACAACCTTGAAGCACTCCCCCCATGCTTAGCAGAACAAAGACCTTGTTATGCCTTAAACGTCTGGTTTTTGTTACTTTGGGAGGAAGAGATAGATGACACCTCATCTTATCTTTCCCGAAGTTTTATAGCCATAAAGACAGACACCTTGGAAGATAAGGACAATTAACAGTGTTGCTGTGAAAGGCCTCATGGCCTATTTGGGATGACAGAGATGAACCATCTGTCGGACAACCAACTACCAGAAGAAACCACGAACCAACAGCTACCCCTGACCGGCAAGACAACTCACTTCTGGTCAATACCATGAACTTTACCCTAGTTTGAAGACCCCAGACCCATTTCCAGAAGAGTCTTCCTAATTAGCATGAAGAGCAAGCAGAGGGAGGAGACGAACCGCCTTCTCCTATCTTGCATGTAAGTGAACTGGGTTATAAAACAACCTCACACATGATGCAGGTTGGCGGTGTGTAAATCTTCAACACGTCCCCCCCCTCCGGTGGTCGTCGCGGGACCGATGTACCTGTGGAGTGGTGATATCTTACTCTCCCTCTCTGTCTCTCTCTCTCCCCCTTTCTCTTTCGGATATCTTAGTTTTCCTCTTCTTTCTCTCTCTTCCTTTTTCTTAAACATATAAAGTAATATCATTTTAAGTTCTGCTGCTAAAGTCTTGTTAAGTTTTGCATTACAGTTTACTAATTGTTGCCAATCCACCGTTTTTAGAAGGGCTTTTGCTGTCAATGTATTGATAAGTTTTGTGGTACTATAACATACTTTTGCCAAGTCACTGATTGCTGGAATTTGTATACTACCATGTGCTTTTAGTAAATTCACAATTGGACCTCTGGAGTGATTGTCTGTCATTCACTTCGCATTGCTGCGCAGAATTACCCAGAGTTAACTCACACCTGGCCTCATCTGTTGAGTCAGGGCGCGTGTCGCGTTCAGAGTTAGCTCATCCTTCATCCCATCTGTTGGGACGGGACAGTCTCTATGTTAAGCACCACAGTTGCTCACCTCAGATGTGGGCTGAGCATTGCTCCATGTGTCTTGGAGCACACCTCTATCATGATGACAAGCTCATCATCTTGAGTAACAGGGCTAGACTCAAGGAATTTGGATATGCTACACAGGAATCTGCTGTTAACAGGATATACAAGAGGTATAGGTCTAAACCAACACCAAGTGATGAAGTGAATTTGGAGTAACACCAGAAAGACTACAGGACAGGAAGAAATGAAATATTAAAGTGTTTTTAATACTGTCTCCACATGCTCAACAAGGATTTTCTCAAGAGTCTTTGCTTTATACATGCTCTGTGATGTACAGCATTTTTTCCAGATCTGATCATTGCTTACACAGAAAGAATCAAATTGCTATGGCAGTTGAATTAATCCTTTCAAATTGCTCATTTCTGCTTTTATTCTTAAGATGTGAGGCATGTTAATTCCACCATAATCTGTGAGATTGATGAGACTGTACACCAGAGTAACTCAGAACACCATTTGGCCCACCTTTACCCACATCTGTGCCCTTAAGGAAATGAGAGTGATGTTCTCAGGTCCTCATTTCAAAACACAGAATCCTTCACCACCATGGGAATACAACTCAAACAGTAACTGACTCATAAATGATGCAAAGCAAGTACTACCACAAAACATGTCTCTGCCCTATAAATTAAGGGCTGCTGTTCTACAGCTCCTACACGTCCCACAGAGGGATGCATCTTTACTTGGGCATCTAAAAATGAGATACCTGAATGTGAGCAAGTCACCATAGGCTTCCTTGATAGACAATAGAGAGGAACATGTGCCCCAGAAGACAATTTGCATCACACTAAAACAGACATCTAAGGCACGCCAAATGAATTGCTCCCTGGAGATGCCTGTTTCTTACTGTTGACTAAAAAGAGAGCCCAGGGTGACCAGTTCAGCATTAGGCATCTAACTTTAGACATCTAAAGTTTTGTGAAATTAATCACTCACATAGAGGGATTAGTAGATCATCTATATTTTATATGCCATAGATCTTTAATTTTCACCCAGTTACTCTTTTGTTGATGTGTCAACCTTGAAGCACTCCCCCCATCCCAATTAAAACAAAGAATGATGTTGTGCCTTAAACACCCAGTTTTTGACACTTTGGGCAGAAAAGAGAGATGGCTGTGGAGGCAGACACCTTGTCTTTTCTTTCCCAAGGTTTTGTGAAACAAAACATAAATTTTTAAGACAGAGGCAATTAACAGTGTTACTGCCATGAGAATGACCTAATTGGGATGATAGAGATGAACCATCTGTCTGACAACCAATTACCAGAAGAAACCACAAACCAACAGCTACCCCTGACGGGCAAAACAACTCACTTCTGGTCAGTATTGTGAACTTTCCCCTAGTTTGGAGACCCCAGACCCATTTTCAGAAGAGTCTTCCTAATAAGCATGAAGAGCAAATAGAGGGAGGAGACGAGCCACCCTCTCCTATCTCACATGTAAATGAAATGGGTTATAAAATGACCTCATGCATGACATGAGGTAGTGGTGTGTACCAAAATCTTCAACATGTCCACCCCCTTCCAGAGGATGTCACGGGACTGATCAACCTGTGGAGGGGTGATATCTTTCTGATATCTTAGTTTTCCTTCTTTCTCTCTCTCTTCTTCTTCTTGAATGTATAAAGGTAACATCATTGTAAGTTCTGCTGCTAAAGTCTTGTTAAATTTTGTGATATAATAATATACTTTTGTGAAGTCACTAATTGCTGTAATTTGTATTCCACCAAGTGCTTTTAGTAAATACATAACTGAATTGGACCTCTTGAGTGATTGTCTGTCATTCACTTCACATTACCGTGCAGAAATACCCAGAGTTAACTCACACCTGATCTCACCCGGTGAGACAGGGTGTGTGTCACGTTCAGAGTTAATTCATCCCTAATCTCACCTGGTGGGACAGGACACTTGAGCACCATAACTTTTGTCTGAAATGTTTCCTGCAGAGAGACCTTCAGTCTTGGAGACATCAAAAGATGAATTCATCACTTCCCCTGGTCCCTTGTTTTAATGATTAACCACTATCACTGTGAAAAACACTGCAGCTTCTAATTCACCCTTGGTTAATATTGCATTTCCCTCTGCTATTTTGAAGAGATTGCTGTATTTCCTTTCTAGAAGTGCTGATGCAGTTTCAGATCACTAGGTCTGAAGGCCAAGTGGTCCAGCCTTTCTTCCCTTTCACCTATCAGAAAACTTGCTTCCTTTTTACATTGAACTATGATATTCTTTAATAAGACCACTGTCTTTCCATACCCCAGCTTCCCAGGATACGAAAGAATGCTGAAAATTTTAATAAATTATGTCTCAGCATCTCTTCAAATAAATATTGCTATGCACCCATTGGGAACAGAGAAACTAAAGGGCAGAGAGGACAAGTAACTGACTCAGCTCTAAAGCAGAGATGGGAGCAGATCTCCTCTTTCCTGATTTATAACAATGTCTTTTAAGCAGTTGATTTCAATTAGCACTCTGCCACCTTCAGTCACACCTTTTTTCTTTTCTACTGCAATGGGACATACACGGGTTAAAGAGGAGAAATTTTATCTTCAGTGCTTGGTTTCCAATAACCAAAGAGCACCTTTCTGTTCTCTTTATGTTTGCTCCAAAAGAAAAGGGTTCCAGTTTCTGACTTGGGCTCCATAGTGTTACAATATAAAAGCTGCAATACTTGACAAGTTGCAATCATCATCTGAGGTGGGCTTCACTTATTTTTACCTCTACATCAGTAACCACACCAAATCTAAAAAAAATCCTTGCATTTGATGAAATGAGCATTTGCAGAAAGAAACTGGGCAGTAAGGAGGGCAGTTACCCAAATCACTAACTGCCGAGAGAAAAATTCCATCAGAGTTCCAAACCCGAGCGGACGGAGGAAGGAATGCGGTCGACCCAATATGAGTGATAAGCATACCTCGCTTTATTGAGACACTAAGCTGGTTTATATAAGACTTACAGTAATTATGCCTACTTGTCATCTATTAATTGGATAGCATACAATAATTATGCCTACTCGTCTTCTATTAATTGGATAGTATACAATAATTATGCCTACTCGTCTTCTATTAATTGGATAGTATACATAATGAGCTCAACCTTCTTGTGGTTTCTCTGGAATGCAACCTTCTCACCCTGCTAGAGATAATTCCCCAGCTTGTTTATCTTAGACGCTCAGCTAACCAGAGAGCGACCGCTCAGTACTTTTCCACTTATACTGCACCAGACTCATGCTAACTGAGGCCTACTCATGCTAACTTAGAACAAAATTCTCCTGATACAACGGATCAATAGAGCCATGCCCCTTCTCTATTAGCCATGTCCCAACAACTAACAAAAATGAAAAAGGCTATGTGAATATTGTGTTAGAAATAGTCCTTCAACACAAGTGTCTGTATTGTCTTTATTTGCTCAGTCAGTGGCAAGCGACGAGCATAGCAGCGGCTACAGAGCAACTGCAGGAGATTTAAACACGGTGAACCGATGTGCACAACAGCAGCTACGGTAAGAGCTGAGGCTGGGCACGGACTGAGGAGATGAGGAGGAGATCCCAAAGCCGTGGTCCTCTCAAGAGAATCACCATGAAAGTGGCTGATCTCGCAAGAGGGGCTGACACAGAGGAGGCATTGCCAGGAACAACCGGGGGAGATTTAAATGTCCTCCTAGGGAGCGCGGGTGACCAGGGCCAGCAAACAGGGGTGAAGCATTTAGCGCAGCAGGCAGGGCAAGCTCGAGTGATTTACCTCACTTGGTTGTTGTCACCCTCGCAGAAGGAGCTGATTATGGTATCCACTCAGGGCAAAGGTAAGTACTCCACACTCAACAGGAAGGAGGCAGCAACTCAGACAAAGCTGCCATGGGAACATACAGCCACCCAGATCTCAGGCTGCAGAGAATGCCAGAGCCTTTCACTGGTATGGAGTGGTAATACAAGAAACAGTTGTGTGAGGTGTGAGCAAGTGAATGACCTGCTCAGCCTGGTAGCAGAGCTGAGAGAGGAGGTGGAAAGGTTGAGAAGTATCAGGGAGTTGGAAAAGGAAATCAACTAGTGGGATCAAGCTCTGGTCTTCCGGAGACAGGAAAGACCACCAGCAAGAAATGAAGAGCAAGGGATTCCTGTATCCTCCCCTTGCCTGACTGAAGAAGGCAGGTCAAGGGAAAGGGATGAATGGAAGAAAGTCCACACTCGGGATAGCAGGAGAAACATCCCCTTACCCACCCCACCTTCCCAGGTGCCTCTGTCCAACAGGCATGAGGCTTAGGATGTGCAATGCAGCAATTTGAGGAATAAGGGGAAATGGCAGCAAGTTCCTGCCTGGCGCAGAAGGAGGAGGGTTCCTACTGTGACCACCTCACCGTCCCAGGTTCTCTTGCAAAACAGGTATGAGGCCTTGCAAGTGGAACCAAAAAACAACATTGAGGGAGGCAGTTCCACTAAGTTGGAGGTGCAGCAGAGAATAAGTCACCCTGCACCCTCCATCAAAACAGCTCCCACAAAGAAAAAGAGGTGGGTTGTGGTTGTAGGAGTCTGCCTTCTAAAGGGAACAAAAGACTCTATATGCAGGCCTGACCCACTTCTTAGGGAAATCTGCTGCCTCCCTGGGGCCCGAGTTAAAGACACAAAAAGAAAATCTTTTGCCCTGGTTAGGCCTTCAGACTTTATCACCTAATAATTTTTCAGGTAGGCAGTGATGAAACTGAAAAGGGAAAACTAAAGACAATCAAGAGAGACTTGAGGGTCTTGGGAGGCATGGTTAAGGGATCAGGAGCACAAGCAGTGTTCTCCTCTGTCCCCACAGTTGCAGGGTATGATGACTAAAGATGCAGGAAGACCCAGCAGATCAATACCTGGCTGCGGAACTGATGTCACCAGCAAAATTTTGTGGTTTTTTGATCATGCGTAGGCTTACATAGAACCTGGCCTGCTAGCAACAAATACGACACACCTGTTTCAAAAGGGGAAAAGGATCCTAGGGCAGGAGTTAGCAGGACACATTGAGAGGGCTTTAAACTAGATTTAAAGGGGAGGAAACCACTTGTGTCAGAGATATACCCAAGAGCGACATGCCAGCATTTGAGCATAGTGCTAGCAAGGCCCTTTGGTCTGCCATCCCAGTCGAGTTAGGGGATGGAAAGCTGTGCAGCAAGAGAAACACAGGGGTTATTGAAGTGTTGGAAACCATGGAAGCCATGATGTTAGCAATCAAGGACACATAACCACGGGCATAGTTATATGCGGTGCTTTATTTCAGCGCTGGGAAACCAGGGGTTCGCACCCAAAGCTGGCTTTGCTGGTCAGTTTAAGTTACACAGTATTTATACAGTCCATTTGCATACATATTCATATATTCATTAAGATACGTAACGGTTACTCAGTATTGATTACAACATCGATTGCAACATCTTGGAACTATTTTGATCATGTGCAGTGTCCTCACTCTATGCATATTTAGGCTAAGATAAAAGCTAGGTTGTTAAGATAAGAGTATACTTGAACACGATATGCTTGAACATCCTCTCAGGGACAGTTTACAAAACTGATTCATCCTTTCAGGAACATTTTGTAAAACTGGTTCGGTTACTAACAATGATGGCTACAAAGGAATTAGGGCTTTTCAACAAGAAAAAGGTGGCAGGATCAGTAGCCCAGCTGAAGTGCATCTATACCAATGCACACAGCATGGGCAGCAAATAGGAGGAGCTGGAAGCCATGGTGAGGCAGAAAAACTATGATATAGTTACTGATACAGGGAATTGACAATTAACTAATTAACACTTAGAGAACTAACAATTAACACTTATACTAAAGCTAACCCCTTAACCCACATCATTATTGCCTAGCCTTGCTTAACTCTGTGTAAATTATTGTACGAAAAACAGGACTTCACTGATGCCTTGCAAAGATAATAATCCTTGGGTGCATCCTTGGTGCATCCTTGGGTAAACTAGATTACAGAAACTTGGGCACAGGACAGGAGATACACCAGTTTTAACCAACTCAGCAGTCTGAGACCTAACCAACTCATCACACTGAACCAAAGGTGACCGTGTACAGAGAAAGAGGACCTGGGTTCACAATCACTGCGCAGCTGCAACCAGGAGGAGCCAGAGGTGGAGACTATGGAAATGGTCTCCCGGAACTCATTGTAATAAGAACCGCCTTCTCGGGGACAGGTTATGAATATGTATAGGTGTTCCTAAAACTTTCATGAATATGTAACACTTTATTGCATTTAACCAAGTTCACAGCTACTGTAATTTTACACACGCATTAGGTGAAATGATTCCCCGTGTGTCCGGCATCGTAAATAAATACATACCTTCCTTATAACCTCAAGGGGTGTAAGGTCATTTCCGCGCCTCAGTTACCATCACAGAAACATGGTGGGATGAATCTCATAATTGGAGTGCTGCAATGGATGGCTACAACCTCTTCAGAAGGGATAGGCGAGGAACGAGAGGCTGATCTCTGCTCTCATATTTTCTGTCAAGGATTCCACAGACTCGCTGCAGTTTCCCACAATTCCCCCTTTTTTCATTTGTGCTAAAAATGCTGCCCTCATTGTCCGCTGCAGGGCCCTTTGCAGCAGAGAAATCATGCATGGCAACATTAGTAACACAACCACAACAATCATCATGACAATCAGTCCCATTTTGACTACTGATAACAACCATCCTAAAAACCCTCAACCACTAAGCAATTTATTTAACAAATCCCATCAAAATCTTCACACCCATGTCCTTGAGCTAATAACAAAAAATCTATCGCGGCCCTACTCTGCCATGTGGCATGTCTTACAGAATCTACATCTAGAAAAAATCCACTTAAAGCCTTTTAAGTTCTGTTAGTTTGCTGAACTAGACAGCATCCTAATTTTCTAAAATATTTAAAGCTTTTAGCTGTGCCAACACCAGATACAAGAGATCCTAAAACCCTTAACCTTGATCCCCAAAAATCTATATTATCATCACATTTTGACTCATATACATGCAAAAAGTGTTTTTCTCGTCTTGCTCTTTTGTGATCTATTATCATAGATACATTGGGCATTAAGAGAGTTAATAGTTCCAAAATACACAGTCCTTCAACAGTATTAGAAGGAATTCCTGGCCAGGCTTTATCTCCACAGATCAAAAATACACCATACACGAGGTTTTGGGGTTGCTGTTCCCACATTATCGATGACATCCCTTGGATTCTTCTGCGAGGCACTGCACCAACGAGTTTCATTTCTATAGTCACCAAGGGGAGCATTAACATTTTGCAGTTTTATCCATTCATGCTTTAGCATATTGTCCTGGCACTTTTCACAAACCGACTGGATACAAGTGTCCATGGGCATAGATGCCAGCAATTCCAGTTCCTGTGGTTCAAGATCTGCTTCCGGGAGGCAATTAATCCAAGGTGCCATGTTAGTATTATTACAGTTTGATGCAATGCCTTTGCACCGACCACTATTTTGAAACAATTGTGTGATGCTGCTGTAGTCATCAAGGGGGATGCCAACCAAGCATGTGTGTTACGGGTTTTCCGGAGATGCCATAGCTAGGCATATGGGGTCCTGGTCAGTCATGTTGGCTAAAGTACTCCACATGTTAGTCTTTGTCTGTGCAGGCATCCAAAACACAGCAGCTGCAACAATCATTGTCAGGAAGATAACACAGGTTTCACATTTCATGCCAGCAACCATTGTGGCCCTTGATCTGTAAAGACACAAGCATAACCTCTCCCCCAGGTTATCAATTGATGTGGCCTTTTCCATTGACCATTAACTAGTGATTTGGCCATAACTAATGTAGATTCTTTCTGATTTAGCATGGTTTTGGGTCACACTTGCAAAGTATTTCATCACATACAATTGGTTTTGTGGTGTTTTCCCTACTTCTCCCCCCTTTTTGTTTTAAAAAAGAACAGAACCAAAACAAAAAACACAGTTAGAGGTTCCTCCTTAAAAGCTCTAAGTAATGTAAAGCTGTGCCAAGTTCTGCTAATTGGGTTGAACCTTCAATAATTTTTACAGAATGATGCCAATTGTTATCTTCACACCAAACCACTACAGCTTTATGAGACTTCCCAGAACCATCGACAAAAAATGTGCCAGTATGTAGGATCAGACCAAATACAAGTATGGCCTATGGCCTGATGTTAAAGACTTGCA